>NC_135246.1:4711309-5024400 GCF_947623445.1 Clavelina lepadiformis
TATAGTGCAAATTTTTTAGTTAAGTTCTTTTAACGATAACAGACAAACCTCTTATTGGTTAACTGTTATACTTGTATTATTTACTTATTAGACTCTAATAAACATTTTGAGACCAGTTAGAACGTTTTGCAATGTGAATTGCACATTTGGCACCATATTGTTCACAAGGTACTTTTTAGGACCTATGTAACTAATGTATAGTGCAAATTTTTTAGTTAAGTTCTTTTAACGATAACAGACAAACCTCTCATTGGTTAACTGTTATACTTTTATTATTTACTTATTAGACTCTAATAAACATTTTGAGACCAGTTAGAACGTTTTGCAATGTGAATTGCACATTTGGCACCATTTTGTTCACAAGGTACTTTTTAGGACCAATATAACTAATGTATAGTGCAAATTTTTTAGTTAAGTTCTTTTAACGATAACAGACAAACCTCTCATTGGTTAACTGTTATACTTTTATTATTTACTTATTAGACTCTAATAAACATTTTGAGACCAGTTAGAATGTTTTGCAATGTGAATTGCACATTTGGCACCATATTGTTCACAATGTACTTTTTAGGAACTATATAACTAATGTATAGTGCAAATTTTTTAGTTAAGTTCTTTTAACGATAACAGACAAACCTCTCATTGGTTAACTGTTATACTTTTATTATTTACTTATTAGACTCTAATAAACATTTTGAGACAAGTTAGAACGTTTTGCAATGTGAATTGCACATTTGGCACCATATTGTTCACAAGGTACTTTTTAGGACCTATGTAACTAATGTATAGTGCAAATTTTTTAGTTAAGTTCTTTTAACGATAACAGACAAACCTCTAATTGGTTAACTGTTATACTTTTATTATTTACTTATTAGACTCTAATAAACATTTTGAGACCAGTTAGAACGTTTTGCAATGTGAATTGCACATTTGGCACCATTTTGTTCACAAGGTACTTTTTAGGACCAATATAACTAATGTATAGTGCAAATTTTTTAGTTAAGTTCTTTTAACGATAACAGATAAATCTCTCGTTGGTTAACTGTTATACTTTTATTATTTACTTATTAGACTCTAATAAACATTTTGAGACCAGTTAGAACGTTTTGCAATGTGAATTGCACATTTGGCACCATATTGTTCACAAGGTACTTTTTAGGACCTATGTAACTAATGTATAGTGCAAATTTTTTAGTTAAATTCTTTTAACGATAACAGACAAACCTTTTGTTGGTTAACTGTTATACTTTTATTATTTACTTATTAGACTCTAATAAACATTTTGAGACCAGTTAGAACGTTTTGCAATGTGAATTGCACATTTGGCACCATATTGTTCACAAGGTACTTTTTAGGACCAATATAACTAATGTATAGTGCAAATTTTTTAGTTAAGTTCTTTTAACGATAACAGATAAATCTCTCGTTGGTTAACTGTTATACTTTTATTATTTACTTATTAGACTCTAATAAACATTTTGAGACCAGTTAGAACGTTTTGCAATGTGAATTGCACATTTGGCACCATATTGTTCACAAGGTACTTTTTAGGACCTATGTAACTAATGTATAGTGCAAATTTTTTAGTTAAATTCTTTTAACGATAACAGACAAACGTTTTGTTGGTTAACTGTTATACTTTTATTATTTACTTATTAGACTCTAATAAACATTTTGAGACCAGTTAGAACGTTTTGCAATGTGAATTGCACATTTGGCACCATATTGTTCACAATGTACTTTTTAGGACCTATGTAACTAAAGTATAGTGCAATTTTTTTAGTTAAGTTCTTTTAACGATAACATACAAACCTATCGTTGGTTAACTGTTATACTTTTATTATTTACTTATTAGACTCTAATAAACATTTTGAGACCAGTTAGAACTTTTAGCAATGTGAATTGCACATTTGGCACCATATTGTTCACAATGTACTTTTTAGGACCTATATAACTAATGTATAATGCAAATTTTTTAGTTAAGTTCTTTTAACGATAACAGACAAACCTTTCATTGGTTAACTGTTATACTTTTATTATTTACTTATTAGACTCTAATAAACATTTTGAGACCATTTAGAACTTTTAGCAATGTGAATTGCAGATTTGGCACCATATTGTTCACAAGGTACTTTTTAGGACCAATATAACTAATGTATAGTGCAAATTTTTTAGTTAAGTTCTTTTAACGATAACAGATAAATCTCTAGTTGGTTAACTGTTATACTTTTATTATTTACTTATTAGACTCTAATAAACATTTTGAGACCAGTTAGAACGTTTTGCAATGTGAATTGCACATTTGGCACCATATTGTTCACAAGGTACATTTTAGGACCTATGTAACTAATGTATAGTGCAAATTTTTTAGTTAAATTCTTTTAACGATAACAGACAAACCTTTTGTTGGTTAACTGTTATACTTTTATTATTTACTTATTAGACTCTAATAAACATTTTGAGACCAGTTAGAACGTTTTGCAATGTGAATTGCACATTTGGCACCATATTGTTCACAATGTACTTTTTAGGACCTATGTAACTACTGTATAGTGCAAATTTTTTAGTTAAGTTCTTTTAACGATAACAGACAAACCTTTCATTGGTTAACTTTTATACTTTTATTATTTACTTATTAGACTCTAATAAACATTTTGAGACCAGTTAGAACGTTTTGCAATGTGAATTGCACATTTGGCACCATTTTGTTCACAAGGTACTTTTTAGGACCAATATAACTAATGTATAGTGCAAATTTTTTAGTTAAGTTCTTTTAACGATAACAGATAAATCTCTCGTTGGTTAACTGTTATACTTTTATTATTTACTTATTAGACTCTAATAAACATTTTGAGACCAGTTAGAACGTTTTGCAATGTGAATTGCACATTTGGCACCATATTGTTCACAAGGTACTTTTTAGGACCTATGTAACTAATGTATAGTGCAAATTTTTTAGTTAAATTCTTTTAACGATAACAGACAAACCTTTTGTTGGTTAACTGTTATACTTTTATTATTTACTTATTAGACTCTAATAAACATTTTGAGACCAGTTAGAACGTTTTGCAATGTGAATTGCACATTTGGCACCATATTGTTCACAATGTACTTTTTAGGACCTATGTAACTAATGTATAGTGCAAATTTTTTAGTTAAATTTTTTTAACGATAACAGACAAACCTCTCATTGGTTAACTGTTATACTTTTATTATTTACTTATTAGACTCTAATAAACATTTTGAGACCAGTTAGAACGTTTAGCAATATGATTTGCAATTTGGCACCATATTGTTCACAATGTACTTTTTAGGACCTATATAACTAATGTATAGTGCAATTTTTTTAGTTAAGTTCTTTTAACGATAACAGACAAACCTTTCATTGGTTAACTTTTATACTTTTATTATTTACTTATTAGACTCTAATAAACATTTTGAGACCAGTTAGAACTTTTAGCAATGTGAATTGCACATTTGGCACCATATTGTTCACAAGGTACTTTTTAGGGCCTATGTGACTAATGTATAGTGCAAATTTTTTAGTTAAGTTCTTTTAACGATAACAGACAAACCTCTCATTGGTTAACTGTTATACTTTTATTATTTACTTATTAGACTCTAATAAACATTTTGAGACCAGTTAGAATGTTTTGCAATGTGAATTGCACATTTGGCACCATATTGTTCACAAGGTACTTTTTAGGAACTATATAACTAATGTATAGTGCAAATTTTTTAGTTAAGTTCTTTTAACGATAACAGACAAACCTCTCATTGGTTAACTGTTATACTTTTATTATTTACTTATTAGACTCTAATAAACATTTTGAGACCAGTTAGAACGTTTTGCAATGTGAATTGCACATTTGGCACCATATTGTTCACAAGGTACTTTTTAGGACCTATGTAACTAATGTATAGTGCAAATTTTTTAGTTAAGTTCTTTTAACGATAACAGACAAACCTCTCATTGGTTAACTGTTATACTTTTATTATTTACTTATTAGACTCTAATAAACATTTTGAGACCAGTTAGAACGTTTTGCAATGTGAATTGCACATTTGGCACCATTTTGTTCACAAGGTACTTTTTAGGACCAATATAACTAATGTATAGTGCAAATTTTTTAGTTAAGTTCTTTTAACGATAACAGACAAACCTCTCATTGGTTAACTGTTATACTTTTATTATTTACTTATTAGACTCTAATAAACATTTTGAGACCAGTTAGAATGTTTTGCAATGTGAATTGCACATTTGGCACCATATTGTTCACAAGGTACTTTTTAGGAACTATATAACTAATGTATAGTGCAAATTTTTTAGTTAAGTTCTTTTAACGATAACAGACAAACCTCTCATTGGTTAACTGTTATACTTTTATTATTTACTTATTAGACTCTAATAAACATTTTGAGACCAGTTAGAACGTTTTGCAATGTGAATTGCACATTTGGCACCATTTTGTTCACAAGGTACTTTTTAGGACCAATATAACTAATGTATAGTGCAAATTTTTTAGTTAAGTTCTTTTAACGATAACAGATAAATCTCTCGTTGGTTAACTGTTATACTTTTATTATTTACTTATTAGACTCTAATAAACATTTTGAGACCAGTTAGAACGTTTTGCAATGTGAATTGCACATTTGGCACCATATTGTTCACAAGGTACTTTTTAGGACCTATGTAACTAATGTATAGTGCAAATTTTTTAGTTAAATTCTTTTAACGATAACAGACAAACCTTTTGTTGGTTAACTGTTATACTTTTATTATTTACTTATTAGACTCTAATAAACATTTTGAGACCAGTTAGAACTTTTAGCAATGTGAATTGCACATTTGGCACCATATTGTTCACAAGGTACTTTTTAGGGCCTATGTGACTAATGTATAGTGCAAATTTTTTAGTTAAGTTCTTTTAACGATAACAGACAAACCTCTCATTGGTTAACTGTTATACTTTTATTATTTACTTATTAGACTCTAATAAACATTTTGAGACCAGTTAGAATGTTTTGCAATGTGAATTGCACATTTGGCACCATATTGTTCACAAGGTACTTTTTAGGAACTATATAACTAATGTATAGTGCAAATTTTTTAGTTAAGTTCTTTTAACGATAACAGACAAACCTCTCATTGGTTAACTGTTATACTTTTATTATTTACTTATTAGACTCTAATAAACATTTTGAGACCAGTTAGAACGTTTTGCAATGTGAATTGCACATTTGGCACCATATTGTTCACAAGGTACTTTTTAGGACCTATGTAACTAATGTATAGTGCAAATTTTTTAGTTAAGTTCTTTTAACGATAACAGACAAACCTCTCATTGGTTAACTGTTATACTTTTATTATTTACTTATTAGACTCTAATAAACATTTTGAGACCAGTTAGAACGTTTTGCAATGTGAATTGCACATTTGGCACCATTTTGTTCACAAGGTACTTTTTAGGACCAATATAACTAATGTATAGTGCAAATTTTTTAGTTAAGTTCTTTTAACGATAACAGACAAACCTCTCATTGGTTAACTGTTATACTTTTATTATTTACTTATTAGACTCTAATAAACATTTTGAGACCAGTTAGAATGTTTTGCAATGTGAATTGCACATTTGGCACCATATTGTTCACAAGGTACTTTTTAGGAACTATATAACTAATGTATAGTGCAAATTTTTTAGTTAAGTTCTTTTAACGATAACAGACAAACCTCTCATTGGTTAACTGTTATACTTTTATTATTTACTTATTAGACTCTAATAAACATTTTGAGACCAGTTAGAACGTTTTGCAATGTGAATTGCACATTTGGCACCATTTTGTTCACAAGGTACTTTTTAGGACCAATATAACTAATGTATAGTGCAAATTTTTTAGTTAAGTTCTTTTAACGATAACAGATAAATCTCTCGTTGGTTAACTGTTATACTTTTATTATTTACTTATTAGACTCTAATAAACATTTTGAGACCAGTTAGAACGTTTTGCAATGTGAATTGCACATTTGGCACCATATTGTTCACAAGGTACTTTTTAGGACCTATGTAACTAATGTATAGTGCAAATTTTTTAGTTAAATTCTTTTAACGATAACAGACAAACCTTTTGTTGGTTAACTGTTATACTTTTATTATTTACTTATTAGACTCTAATAAACATTTTGAGACCAGTTAGAACGTTTTGCAATGTGAATTGCACATTTGGCACCATATTGTTCACAATGTACTTTTTAGGACCTATGTAACTAAAGTATAGTGCAATTTTTTTAGTTAAGTTCTTTTAACGATAACAGACAAACCTATCGTTGGTTAACTGTTATACTTTTATTATTTACTTATTAGACTCTAATAAACATTTTGAGACCAGTTAGAACTTTTAGCAATGTGAATTGCACATTTGGCACCATATTGTTCACAATGTACTTTTTAGGACCTATATAACTAATGTATAGTGCAAATTTTTTAGTTAAGTTCTTTTAACGATAACAGACAAAGCTTTCATTGGTTAACTTTTATACTTTTATTATTTACTTATTAGACTCTAATAAACATTTTGAGACCATTTAGAACTTTTAGCAATGTGAATTGCAGATTTGGCACCATATTGTTCACAAGGTACTTTTTAGGACCAATATAACTAATGTATAGTGCAAATTTTTTAGTTAAGTTCTTTTAACGATAACAGACAAACCTCTCATTGGTTAACTGTTGTACTTTTATTATTTACTTTTTACACTCTATTAAACATTTTGAGACTTGTTAGAACTTTTTGCAATGTGAATTAAACATTTGGCACCGTATAGTTGACATGGCACTTTTTAGGACCTATATAACTAATGTATAGTGCAAATGTTGTAGTTAAGTTCTTTGAACGATAAGAGACAAAACTTTTATTGGTTAACTGTTATACTTCTATTATTTACTTATTAGACTCTATTAAACGTTTTGAGACCCGTTACAACTTTTTGCAATGTGAATTAACCATTTTGCACCATATGGTTCACAAGGCACTTTTTAGGACCAATATATCTAATGTATAGTGCAAATGTTTTAGTTAAGTTCTTTTAACGATAACAACAAAACGTTTATTGGTTAACTGTTATACTTTTACAATTTACGTACTAGACTCTAATAAACATTTTGAGACCAGTTAGAACTTTTAGCAATGTGAATTGCACATTTGGCACCATATTGTTCACAAAGTACTTTTTAGGACCTATATAACTACTGTATAGTGCAAATTTTTTAGTTAAGTTCTTTTAACGATAACAGACAAACCTTTCATTGGTTAACTTTTATACTTTTATTATTTACTTATTAGACTCTAATAAACATTTTGAGACCAGTTAGAACGTTTTGCAATGTGAATTGCACATTTGGCACCATATTGTTCACAAGGTACTTTTTAGGACCTATATAACTAATGTATAGTGCAAATTTTTTGGTTAAGTTATTTTAACGATTACAGACAAACCTCTCATTGGTTAACTGTTATACTTTTATTATTTACTTATTAGACTCTAATAAACATTTTGAGACCAGTTAGAACGTTTTGCAATGTGAATTGCACATTTGGCACCATATTGTTCACAAGGTACTTTTTAGGACCTATGTAACTAATGTATAGTGCAAATTTTTTAGTTAAGTTCTTTTAACGATAACAGACAAACCTTTCATTGGTTAACTGTTATACTTTTATTATTTACTTATTAGACTCTAATAAACATTTTGAGACCAGTTAGAACGTTTTGCAATGTGAATTGCACATTTGGCACCATATTGTTCACAAGGTACTTTTTAGGACCAATATAACTAATGTATAGTGCAAATTTTTTAGTTAAGTTCTTTTAACGATAACAGATAAATCTCTCGTTGGTTAACTGTTATACTTTTATTATTTACTTATTAGACTCTAATAAACATTTTGAGACCAGTTAGAACGTTTTGCAATGTGAATTGCACATTTGGCACCATATTGTTCACAAGGTACTTTTTAGGACCTATGTAACTAATGTATAGTGCAAATTTTTTAGTTAAATTCTTTTAACGATAACAGACAAACGTTTTGTTGGTTAACTGTTATACTTTTATTATTTACTTATTAGACTCTAATAAACATTTTGAGACCAGTTAGAACGTTTTGCAATGTGAATTGCACATTTGGCACCATATTGTTCACAATGTACTTTTTAGGACCTATGTAACTAAAGTATAGTGCAATTTTTTTAGTTAAGTTCTTTTAACGATAACATACAAACCTATCGTTGGTTAACTGTTATACTTTTATTATTTACTTATTAGACTCTAATAAACATTTTGAGACCAGTTAGAACTTTTAGCAATGTGAATTGCACATTTGGCACCATATTGTTCACAATGTACTTTTTAGGACCTATATAACTAATGTATAATGCAAATTTTTTAGTTAAGTTCTTTTAACGATAACAGACAAACCTTTCATTGGTTAACTGTTATACTTTTATTATTTACTTATTAGACTCTAATAAACATTTTGAGACCATTTAGAACTTTTAGCAATGTGAATTGCAGATTTGGCACCATATTGTTCACAAGGTACTTTTTAGGACCAATATAACTAATGTATAGTGCAAATTTTTTAGTTAAGTTCTTTTAACGATAACAGATAAATCTCTAGTTGGTTAACTGTTATACTTTTATTATTTACTTATTAGACTCTAATAAACATTTTGAGACCAGTTAGAACGTTTTGCAATGTGAATTGCACATTTGGCACCATATTGTTCACAAGGTACATTTTAGGACCTATGTAACTAATGTATAGTGCAAATTTTTTAGTTAAATTCTTTTAACGATAACAGACAAACCTTTCATTGGTTAACTTTTATACTTTTATTATTTACTTATTAGACTCTAATAAACATTTTGAGACCAGTTAGAACGTTTTGCAATGTGAATTGCACATTTGGCACCATATTGTTCACAAGGTACTTTTTAGGACCTATATAACTAATGTATAGTGCAAATTTTTTGGTTAAGTTATTTTAACGATTACAGACAAACCTCTCATTGGTTAACTGTTATACTTTTATTATTTACTTATTAGACTCTAATAAACATTTTGAGACCAGTTAGAACGTTTTGCAATGTGAATTGCACATTTGGCACCATATTGTTCACAAGGTACTTTTTAGGACCTATGTAACTAATGTATAGTGCAAATTTTTTAGTTAAGTTCTTTTAACGATAACAGACAAACCTTTCATTGGTTAACTGTTATACTTTTATTATTTACTTATTAGACTCTAATAAACATTTTGAGACCAGTTAGAACGTTTTGCAATGTGAATTGCACATTTGGCACCATATTGTTCACAAGGTACTTTTTAGGACCAATATAACTAATGTATAGTGCAAATTTTTTAGTTAAGTTCTTTTAACGATAACAGATAAATCTCTCGTTGGTTAACTGTTATACTTTTATTATTTACTTATTAGACTCTAATAAACATTTTGAGACCAGTTAGAACGTTTTGCAATGTGAATTGCACATTTGGCACCATATTGTTCACAAGGTACTTTTTAGGACCTATGTAACTAATGTATAGTGCAAATTTTTTAGTTAAATTCTTTTAACGATAACAGACAAACGTTTTGTTGGTTAACTGTTATACTTTTATTATTTACTTATTAGACTCTAATAAACATTTTGAGACCAGTTAGAACGTTTTGCAATGTGAATTGCACATTTGGCACCATATTGTTCACAATGTACTTTTTAGGACCTATGTAACTAAAGTATAGTGCAATTTTTTTAGTTAAGTTCTTTTAACGATAACATACAAACCTATCGTTGGTTAACTGTTATACTTTTATTATTTACTTACTAGACTCTAATAAACATTTTGAGACCAGTTAGAACTTTTAGCAATGTGAATTGCACATTTGGCACCATATTGTTCACAATGTACTTTTTAGGACCTATATAACTAATGTATAATGCAAATTTTTTAGTTAAGTTCTTTTAACGATAACAGACAAACCTTTCATTGGTTAACTGTTATACTTTTATTATTTACTTATTAGACTCTAATAAACATTTTGAGACCATTTAGAACTTTTAGCAATGTGAATTGCAGATTTGGCACCATATTGTTCACAAGGTACTTTTTAGGACCAATATAACTAATGTATAGTGCAAATTTTTTAGTTAAGTTCTTTTAACGATAACAGATAAATCTCTAGTTGGTTAACTGTTATACTTTTATTATTTACTTATTAGACTCTAATAAACATTTTGAGACCAGTTAGAACGTTTTGCAATGTGAATTGCACATTTGGCACCATATTGTTCACAAGGTACATTTTAGGACCTATGTAACTAATGTATAGTGCAAATTTTTTAGTTAAATTCTTTTAACGATAACAGACAAACCTTTTGTTGGTTAACTGTTATACTTTTATTATTTACTTATTAGACTCTAATAAACATTTTGAGACCAGTTAGAACGTTTTGCAATGTGAATTGCACATTTGGCACCATATTGTTCACAATGTACTTTTTAGGACCTATGTAACTACTGTATAGTGCAAATTTTTTAGTTAAGTTCTTTTAACGATAACAGACAAACCTTTCATTGGTTAACTTTTATACTTTTATTATTTACTTATTAGACTCTAATAAACATTTTGAGACCAGTTAGAACGTTTTGCAATGTGAATTGCACATTTGGCACCATTTTGTTCACAAGGTACTTTTTAGGACCAATATAACTAATGTATAGTGCAAATTTTTTAGTTAAGTTCTTTTAACGATAACAGATAAATCTCTCGTTGGTTAACTGTTATACTTTTATTATTTACTTATTAGACTCTAATAAACATTTTGAGACCAGTTAGAACGTTTTGCAATGTGAATTGCACATTTGGCACCATATTGTTCACAAGGTACTTTTTAGGACCTATGTAACTAATGTATAGTGCAAATTTTTTAGTTAAATTCTTTTAACGATAACAGACAAACCTTTTGTTGGTTAACTGTTATACTTTTATTATTTACTTATTAGACTCTAATAAACATTTTGAGACCAGTTAGAACGTTTTGCAATGTGAATTGCACATTTGGCACCATATTGTTCACAATGTACTTTTTAGGACCTATGTAACTAATGTATAGTGCAAATTTTTTAGTTAAGTTCTTTTAACGATAACATACAAACCTATCGTTGGTTAACTGTTATACTTTTATTATTTACTTATTAGACTCTAATAAACATTTTGAGACCAGTTAGAACTTTTAGCAATGTGAATTGCACATTTGGCACCATATTGTTCACAATGTACTTTTTAGGACCTATATAACTAATGTATAATGCAAATTTTTTAGTTAAGTTCTTTTAACGATAACAGACAAACCTTTCATTGGTTAACTGTTATACTTTTATTATTTACTTATTAGACTCTAATAAACATTTTGAGACCATTTAGAACTTTTAGCAATGTGAATTGCAGATTTGGCACCATATTGTTCACAAGGTACTTTTTAGGACCAATATAACTAATGTATAGTGCAAATTTTTTAGTTAAGTTCTTTTAACGATAACAGATAAATCTCTAGTTGGTTAACTGTTATACTTTTATTATTTACTTATTAGACTCTAATAAACATTTTGAGACCAGTTAGAACGTTTTGCAATGTGAATTGCACATTTGGCACCATATTGTTCACAATGTACTTTTTAGGACCTATGTAACTAAAGTATAGTGCAATTTTTTTAGTTAAGTTCTTTTAACGATAACATACAAACCTATCGTTGGTTAACTGTTATACTTTTATTATTTACTTACTAGACTCTAATAAACATTTTGAGACCAGTTAGAACTTTTAGCAATGTGAATTGCACATTTGGCACCATATTGTTCACAATGTACTTTTTAGGACCTATATAACTAATGTATAATGCAAATTTTTTAGTTAAGTTCTTTTAACGATAACAGACAAACCTTTCATTGGTTAACTGTTATACTTTTATTATTTACTTATTAGACTCTAATAAACATTTTGAGACCATTTAGAACTTTTAGCAATGTGAATTGCAGATTTGGCACCATATTGTTCACAAGGTACTTTTTAGGACCAATAAAACTAATGTATAGTGCAAATTTTTTAGTTAAGTTCTTTTAACGATAACAGATAAATCTCTAGTTGGTTAACTGTTATACTTTTATTATTTACTTATTAGACTCTAATAAACATTTTGAGACCAGTTAGAACGTTTTGCAATGTGAATTGCACATTTGGCACCATATTGTTCACAAGGTACATTTTAGGACCTATGTAACTAATGTATAGTGCAAATTTTTTAGTTAAATTCTTTTAACGATAACAGACAAACCTTTTGTTGGTTAACTGTTATACTTTTATTATTTACTTATTAGACTCTAATAAACATTTTGAGACCAGTTAGAACGTTTTGCAATGTGAATTGCACATTTGGCACCATATTGTTCACAATGTACTTTTTAGGACCTATGTAACTACTGTATAGTGCAAATTTTTTAGTTAAGTTCTTTTAACGATAACAGACAAACCTTTCATTGGTTAACTTTTATACTTTTATTATTTACTTATTAGACTCTAATAAACATTTTGAGACCAGTTAGAACGTTTTGCAATGTGAATTGCACATTTGGCACCATTTTGTTCACAAGGTACTTTTTAGGACCAATATAACTAATGTATAGTGCAAATTTTTTAGTTAAGTTCTTTTAACGATAACAGATAAATCTCTCGTTGGTTAACTGTTATACTTTTATTATTTACTTATTAGACTCTAATAAACATTTTGAGACCAGTTAGAACGTTTTGCAATGTGAATTGCACATTTGGCACCATATTGTTCACAAGGTACTTTTTAGGACCTATGTAACTAATGTATAGTGCAAATTTTTTAGTTAAATTCTTTTAACGATAACAGACAAACCTTTTGTTGGTTAACTGTTATACTTTTATTATTTACTTATTAGACTCTAATAAACATTTTGAGACCAGTTAGAACGTTTTGCAATGTGAATTGCACATTTGGCACCATATTGTTCACAATGTACTTTTTAGGACCTATGTAACTAATGTATAGTGCAAATTTTTTAGTTAAGTTTTTTTAACGATAACAGACAAACCTCTCATTGGTTAACTGTTATACTTTTATTATTTACTTATTAGACTCTAATAAACATTTTGAGACCAGTTAGAACGTTTAGCAATATGATTTGCAATTTGGCACCATATTGTTCACAATGTACTTTTTAGGACCTATATAACTAATGTATAGTGCAATTTTTTTAGTTAAGTTCTTTTAACGATAACAGACAAACTTTTCATTGGTTAACTTTTATACTTTTATTATTTACTTATTAGACTCTAATAAACATTTTGAGACCAGTTAGAACTTTTAGCAATGTGAATTGCACATTTGGCACCATATTGTTCACAAGGTAATTTTTAGGGCCTATGTGACTAATGTATAGTGCAAATTTTTTAGTTAAATTCTTTTAACGATAACAGACAAACCTCTCATTGGTTAACTGTTATACTTTTATTATTTACTTATTAGACTCTAATAAACATTTTGAGACCAGTTAGAATGTTTTGCAATGTGAATTGCACATTTGGCACCATATTGTTCACAAGGTACTTTTTAGGAACTATATAACTAATGTATAGTGCAAATTTTTTAGTTAAGTTCTTTTAACGATAACAGACAAACCTTTCATTGGTTAACTTTTATACTTTTATTATTTACTTATTAGACTCTAATAAACATTTTGAGACCAGTTAGAACGTTTTGCAATGTGAATTGCACATTTGGCACCATATTGTTCACAAGGTACTTTTTAGGACCTATATAACTAATGTATAGTGCAAATTTTTTGGTTAAGTTATTTTAACGATTACAGACAAACCTCTCATTGGTTAACTGTTATACTTTTATTATTTACTTATTAGACTCTAATAAACATTTTGAGACCAGTTAGAACGTTTTGCAATGTGAATTGCACATTTGGCACCATATTGTTCACAAGGTACTTTTTAGGACCTATGTAACTAATGTATAGTGCAAATTTTTTAGTTAAGTTCTTTTAACGATAACAGACAAACCTTTCATTGGTTAACTGTTATACTTTTATTATTTACTTATTAGACTCTAATAAACATTTTGAGACCAGTTAGAACGTTTTGCAATGTGAATTGCACATTTGGCACCATATTGTTCACAAGGTACTTTTTAGGACCAATATAACTAATGTATAGTGCAAATTTTTTAGTTAAGTTCTTTTAACGATAACAGATAAATCTCTCGTTGGTTAACTGTTATACTTTTATTATTTACTTATTAGACTCTAATAAACATTTTGAGACCAGTTAGAACGTTTTGCAATGTGAATTGCACATTTGGCACCATATTGTTCACAAGGTACTTTTTAGGACCTATGTAACTAATGTATAGTGCAAATTTTTTAGTTAAATTCTTTTAACGATAACAGACAAACGTTTTGTTGGTTAACTGTTATACTTTTATTATTTACTTATTAGACTCTAATAAACATTTTGAGACCAGTTAGAACGTTTTGCAATGTGAATTGCACATTTGGCACCATATTGTTCACAATGTACTTTTTAGGACCTATGTAACTAATGTATAGTGCAAATTTTTTAGTTAAGTTCTTTTAACGATAACATACAAACCTATCGTTGGTTAACTGTTATACTTTTATTATTTACTTATTAGACTCTAATAAACATTTTGAGACCAGTTAGAACTTTTAGCAATGTGAATTGCACATTTGGCACCATATTGTTCACAATGTACTTTTTAGGACCTATATAACTAATGTATAATGCAAATTTTTTAGTTAAGTTCTTTTAACGATAACAGACAAACCTTTCATTGGTTAACTGTTATACTTTTATTATTTACTTATTAGACTCTAATAAACATTTTGAGACCATTTAGAACTTTTAGCAATGTGAATTGCAGATTTGGCACCATATTGTTCACAAGGTACTTTTTAGGACCAATATAACTAATGTATAGTGCAAATTTTTTAGTTAAGTTCTTTTAACGATAACAGATAAATCTCTAGTTGGTTAACTGTTATACTTTTATTATTTACTTATTAGACTCTAATAAACATTTTGAGACCAGTTAGAACGTTTTGCAATGTGAATTGCACATTTGGCACCATATTGTTCACAAGGTACATTTTAGGACCTATGTAACTAATGTATAGTGCAAATTTTTTAGTTAAATTCTTTTAACGATAACAGACAAACCTTTCATTGGTTAACTTTTATACTTTTATTATTTACTTATTAGACTCTAATAAACATTTTGAGACCAGTTAGAACGTTTTGCAATGTGAATTGCACATTTGGCACCATATTGTTCACAAGGTACTTTTTAGGACCTATATAACTAATGTATAGTGCAAATTTTTTGGTTAAGTTATTTTAACGATTACAGACAAACCTCTCATTGGTTAACTGTTATACTTTTATTATTTACTTATTAGACTCTAATAAACATTTTGAGACCAGTTAGAACGTTTTGCAATGTGAATTGCACATTTGGCACCATATTGTTCACAAGGTACTTTTTAGGAACTATGTAACTAATGTATAGTGCAAATTTTTTAGTTAAGTTCTTTTAACGATAACAGACAAACCTTTCATTGGTTAACTGTTATACTTTTATTATTTACTTATTAGACTCTAATAAACATTTTGAGACCAGTTAGAACGTTTTGCAATGTGAATTGCACATTTGGCACCATATTGTTCACAAGGTACTTTTTAGGACCAATATAACTAATGTATAGTGCAAATTTTTTAGTTAAGTTCTTTTAACGATAACAGATAAATCTCTCGTTGGTTAACTGTTATACTTTTATTATTTACTTATTAGACTCTAATAAACATTTTGAGACCAGTTAGAACGTTTTGCAATGTGAATTGCACATTTGGCACCATATTGTTCACAAGGTACTTTTTAGGACCTATGTAACTAATGTATAGTGCAAATTTTTTAGTTAAATTCTTTTAACGATAACAGACAAACGTTTTGTTGGTTAACTGTTATACTTTTATTATTTACTTATTAGACTCTAATAAACATTTTGAGACCAGTTAGAACGTTTTGCAATGTGAATTGCACATTTGGCACCATATTGTTCACAATGTACTTTTTAGGACCTATATAACTAATGTATAATGCAAATTTTTTAGTTAAGTTCTTTTAACGATAACAGACAAACCTTTCATTGGTTAACTGTTATACTTTTATTATTTACTTATTAGACTCTAATAAACATTTTGAGACCATTTAGAACTTTTAGCAATGTGAATTGCAGATTTGGCACCATATTGTTCACAAGGTACTTTTTAGGACCAATATAACTAATGTATAGTGCAAATTTTTTAGTTAAGTTCTTTTAACGATAACAGATAAATCTCTAGTTGGTTAACTGTTATACTTTTATTATTTACTTATTAGACTCTAATAAACATTTTGAGACCAGTTAGAACGTTTTGCAATGTGAATTGCACATTTGGCACCATATTGTTCACAAGGTACATTTTAGGACCTATGTAACTAATGTATAGTGCAAATTTTTTAGTTAAATTCTTTTAACGATAACAGACAAACCTTTTGTTGGTTAACTGTTATACTTTTATTATTTACTTATTAGACTCTAATAAACATTTTGAGACCAGTTAGAACGTTTTGCAATGTGAATTGCACATTTGGCACCATATTGTTCACAATGTACTTTTTAGGACCTATGTAACTACTGTATAGTGCAAATTTTTTAGTTAAGTTCTTTTAACGATAACAGACAAACCTTTCATTGGTTAACTTTTATACTTTTATTATTTACTTATTAGACTCTAATAAACATTTTGAGACCAGTTAGAACGTTTTGCAATGTGAATTGCACATTTGGCACCATTTTCTTCACAAGGTACTTTTTAGGACCAATATAACTAATGTATAGTGCAAATTTTTTAGTTAAGTTCTTTTAACGATAACAGATAAATCTCTCGTTGGTTAACTGTTATACTTTTATTATTTACTTATTAGACTCTAATAAACATTTTGAGACCAGTTAGAACGTTTTGCAATGTGAATTGCACATTTGGCACCATATTGTTCACAAGGTACTTTTTAGGACCTATGTAACTAATGTATAGTGCAAATTTTTTAGTTAAATTCTTTTAACGATAACAGACAAACCTTTTGTTGGTTAACTGTTATACTTTTATTATTTACTTATTAGACTCTAATAAACATTTTGAGACCAGTTAGAACGTTTTGCAATGTGAATTGCACATTTGGCACCATATTGTTCACAATGTACTTTTTAGGACCTATGTAACTAATGTATAGTGCAAATTTTTTAGTTAAGTTTTTTTAACGATAACAGACAAACCTCTCATTGGTTAACTGTTATACTTTTATTATTTACTTATTAGACTCTAATAAACATTTTGAGACCAGTTAGAACGTTTAGCAATATGATTTGCAATTTGGCACCATATTGTTCACAATGTACTTTTTAGGACCTATATAACTAATGTATAGTGCAATTTTTTTAGTTAAGTTCTTTTAACGATAACAGACAAACCTTTCATTGGTTAACTTTTATACTTTTATTATTTACTTATTAGACTCTAATAAACATTTTGAGACCAGTTAGAACGTTTTGCAATGTGAATTGCACATTTGGCACCATATTGTTCACAAGGTACTTTTTAGGACCAATATAACTAATGTATAGTGCAAATTTTTTAGTTAAGTTCTTTTAACGATAACAGATAAATCTCTCGTTGGTTAACTGTTATACTTTTATTATTTACTTATTAGACTCTAATAAACATTTTGAGACCAGTTAGAACGTTTTGCAATGTGAATTGCACATTTGGCACCATATTGTTCACAAGGTACTTTTTAGGACCTATGTAACTAATGTATAGTGCAAATTTTTTAGTTAAATTCTTTTAACGATAACAGACAAACGTTTTGTTGGTTAACTGTTATACTTTTATTATTTACTTATTAGACTCTAATAAACATTTTGAGACCAGTTAGAACGTTTTGCAATGTGAATTGCACATTTGGCACCATATTGTTCACAATGTACTTTTTAGGACCTATGTAACTAATGTATAGTGCAAATTTTTTAGTTAAGTTCTTTTAACGATAACATACAAACCTATCGTTGGTTAACTGTTATACTTTTATTATTTACTTATTAGACTCTAATAAACATTTTGAGACCAGTTAGAACTTTTAGCAATGTGAATTGCACATTTGGCACCATATTGTTCACAATGTACTTTTTAGGACCTATATAACTAATGTATAATGCAAATTTTTTAGTTAAGTTCTTTTAACGATAACAGACAAACCTTTCATTGGTTAACTGTTATACTTTTATTATTTACTTATTAGACTCTAATAAACATTTTGAGACCATTTAGAACTTTTAGCAATGTGAATTGCAGATTTGGCACCATATTGTTCACAAGGTACTTTTTAGGACCAATATAACTAATGTATAGTGCAAATTTTTTAGTTAAGTTCTTTTAACGATAACAGATAAATCTCTAGTTGGTTAACTGTTATACTTTTATTATTTACTTATTAGACTCTAATAAACATTTTGAGACCAGTTAGAACGTTTTGCAATGTGAATTGCACATTTGGCACCATATTGTTCACAAGGTACATTTTAGGACCTATGTAACTAATGTATAGTGCAAATTTTTTAGTTAAATTCTTTTAACGATAACAGACAAACCTTTCATTGGTTAACTTTTATACTTTTATTATTTACTTATTAGACTCTAATAAACATTTTGAGACCAGTTAGAACGTTTTGCAATGTGAATTGCACATTTGGCACCATATTGTTCACAAGGTACTTTTTAGGACCTATATAACTAATGTATAGTGCAAATTTTTTGGTTAAATTATTTTAACGATTACAGACAAACCTCTCATTGGTTAACTGTTATACTTTTATTATTTACTTATTAGACTCTAATAAACATTTTGAGACCAGTTAGAACGTTTTGCAATGTGAATTGCACATTTGGCACCATATTGTTCACAAGGTACTTTTTAGGACCTATGTAACTAATGTATAGTGCAAATTTTTTAGTTAAGTTCTTTTAACGATAACAGACAAACCTTTCATTGGTTAACTGTTATACTTTTATTATTTACTTATTAGACTCTAATAAACATTTTGAGACCAGTTAGAACGTTTTGCAATGTGAATTGCACATTTGGCACCATATTGTTCACAAGGTACTTTTTAGGACCAATATAACTAATGTATAGTGCAAATTTTTTAGTTAAGTTCTTTTAACGATAACAGATAAATCTCTCGTTGGTTAACTGTTATACTTTTATTATTTACTTATTAGACTCTAATAAACATTTTGAGACCAGTTAGAACGTTTTGCAATGTGAATTGCACATTTGGCACCATATTGTTCACAAGGTACTTTTTAGGACCTATGTAACTAATGTATAGTGCAAATTTTTTAGTTAAATTCTTTTAACGATAACAGACAAACGTTTTGTTGGTTAACTGTTATACTTTTATTATTTACTTATTAGACTCTAATAAACATTTTGAGACCAGTTAGAACGTTTTGCAATGTGAATTGCACATTTGGCACCATATTGTTCACAATGTACTTTTTAGGACCTATATAACTAATGTATAATGCAAATTTTTTAGTTAAGTTCTTTTAACGATAACAGACAAACCTTTCATTGGTTAACTGTTATACTTTTATTATTTACTTATTAGACTCTAATAAACATTTTGAGACCATTTAGAACTTTTAGCAATGTGAATTGCAGATTTGGCACCATATTGTTCACAAGGTACTTTTTAGGACCAATATAACTAATGTATAGTGCAAATTTTTTAGTTAAGTTCTTTTAACGATAACAGATAAATCTCTAGTTGGTTAACTGTTATACTTTTATTATTTACTTATTAGACTCTAATAAACATTTTGAGACCAGTTAGAACGTTTTGCAATGTGAATTGCACATTTGGCACCATATTGTTCACAAGGTACATTTTAGGACCTATGTAACTAATGTATAGTGCAAATTTTTTAGTTAAATTCTTTTAACGATAACAGACAAACCTTTTGTTGGTTAACTGTTATACTTTTATTATTTACTTATTAGACTCTAATAAACATTTTGAGACCAGTTAGAACGTTTTGCAATGTGAATTGCACATTTGGCACCATATTGTTCACAATGTACTTTTTAGGACCTATGTAACTACTGTATAGTGCAAATTTTTTAGTTAAATTCTTTTAACGATAACAGACAAACCTTTCATTGGTTAACTGTTATACTTTTATTATTTACTTATTAGACTCTAATAAACATTTTGAGACCAGTTAGAACGTTTTGCAATGTGAATTGCACATTTGGCACCATATTGTTCACAAGGTACTTTTTAGGACCAATATAACTAATGTATAGTGCAAATTTTTTAGTTAAGTTCTTTTAACGATAACAGATAAATCTCTCGTTGGTTAACTGTTATACTTTTATTATTTACTTATTAGACTCTAATAAACATTTTGAGACCAGTTAGAACGTTTTGCAATGTGAATTGCACATTTGGCACCATATTGTTCACAAGGTACTTTTTAGGACCTATGTAACTAATGTATAGTGCAAATTTTTTAGTTAAATTCTTTTAACGATAACAGACAAACGTTTTGTTGGTTAACTGTTATACTTTTATTATTTACTTATTAGACTCTAATAAACATTTTGAGACCAGTTAGAACGTTTTGCAATGTGAATTGCACATTTGGCACCATATTGTTCACAATGTACTTTTTAGGACCTATGTAACTAAAGTATAGTGCAATTTTTTTAGTTAAGTTCTTTTAACGATAACATACAAACCTATCGTTGGTTAACTGTTATACTTTTATTATTTACTTACTAGACTCTAATAAACATTTTGAGACCAGTTAGAACTTTTAGCAATGTGAATTGCACATTTGGCACCATATTGTTCACAATGTACTTTTTAGGACCTATATAACTAATGTATAATGCAAATTTTTTAGTTAAGTTCTTTTAACGATAACAGACAAACCTTTCATTGGTTAACTGTTATACTTTTATTATTTACTTATTAGACTCTAATAAACATTTTGAGACCATTTAGAACTTTTAGCAATGTGAATTGCAGATTTGGCACCATATTGTTCACAAGGTACTTTTTAGGACCAATAAAACTAATGTATAGTGCAAATTTTTTAGTTAAGTTCTTTTAACGATAACAGATAAATCTCTAGTTGGTTAACTGTTATACTTTTATTATTTACTTATTAGACTCTAATAAACATTTTGAGACCAGTTAGAACGTTTTGCAATGTGAATTGCACATTTGGCACCATATTGTTCACAAGGTACATTTTAGGACCTATGTAACTAATGTATAGTGCAAATTTTTTAGTTAAATTCTTTTAACGATAACAGACAAACCTTTTGTTGGTTAACTGTTATACTTTTATTATTTACTTATTAGACTCTAATAAACATTTTGAGACCAGTTAGAACGTTTTGCAATGTGAATTGCACATTTGGCACCATATTGTTCACAATGTACTTTTTAGGACCTATGTAACTACTGTATAGTGCAAATTTTTTAGTTAAGTTCTTTTAACGATAACAGACAAACCTTTCATTGGTTAACTTTTATACTTTTATTATTTACTTATTAGACTCTAATAAACATTTTGAGACCAGTTAGAACGTTTTGCAATGTGAATTGCACATTTGGCACCATTTTGTTCACAAGGTACTTTTTAGGACCAATATAACTAATGTATAGTGCAAATTTTTTAGTTAAGTTCTTTTAACGATAACAGATAAATCTCTCGTTGGTTAACTGTTATACTTTTATTATTTACTTATTAGACTCTAATAAACATTTTGAGACCAGTTAGAACGTTTTGCAATGTGAATTGCACATTTGGCACCATATTGTTCACAAGGTACTTTTTAGGACCTATGTAACTAATGTATAGTGCAAATTTTTTAGTTAAATTCTTTTAACGATAACAGACAAACCTTTTGTTGGTTAACTGTTATACTTTTATTATTTACTTATTAGACTCTAATAAACATTTTGAGACCAGTTAGAACGTTTTGCAATGTGAATTGCACATTTGGCACCATATTGTTCACAATGTACTTTTTAGGACCTATGTAACTAATGTATAGTGCAAATTTTTTAGTTAAGTTTTTTTAACGATAACAGACAAACCTCTCATTGGTTAACTGTTATACTTTTATTATTTACTTATTAGACTCTAATAAACATTTTGAGACCAGTTAGAACGTTTAGCAATATGATTTGCAATTTGGCACCATATTGTTCACAATGTACTTTTTAGGACCTATATAACTAATGTATAGTGCAATTTTTTTAGTTAAGTTCTTTTAACGATAACAGACAAACTTTTCATTGGTTAACTTTTATACTTTTATTATTTACTTATTAGACTCTAATAAACATTTTGAGACCAGTTAGAACTTTTAGCAATGTGAATTGCACATTTGGCACCATATTGTTCACAAGGTAATTTTTAGGGCCTATGTGACTAATGTATAGTGCAAATTTTTTAGTTAAGTTCTTTTAACGATAACAGACAAACCTCTCATTGGTTAACTGTTATACTTTTATTATTTACTTATTAGACTCTAATAAACATTTTGAGACCAGTTAGAATGTTTTGCAATGTGAATTGCACATTTGGCACCATATTGTTCACAAGGTACTTTTTAGGAACTATATAACTAATGTATAGTGCAAATTTTTTAGTTAAGTTCTTTTAACGATAACAGACAAACCTTTCATTGGTTAACTTTTATACTTTTATTATTTACTTATTAGACTCTAATAAACATTTTGAGACCAGTTAGAACGTTTTGCAATGTGAATTGCACATTTGGCACCATATTGTTCACAAGGTACTTTTTAGGACCTATATAACTAATGTATAGTGCAAATTTTTTGGTTAAGTTATTTTAACGATTACAGACAAACCTCTCATTGGTTAACTGTTATACTTTTATTATTTACTTATTAGACTCTAATAAACATTTTGAGACCAGTTAGAACGTTTTGCAATGTGAATTGCACATTTGGCACCATATTGTTCACAAGGTACTTTTTAGGACCTATGTAACTAATGTATAGTGCAAATTTTTTAGTTAAGTTCTTTTAACGATAACAGACAAACCTTTCATTGGTTAACTGTTATACTTTTATTATTTACTTATTAGACTCTAATAAACATTTTGAGACCAGTTAGAACGTTTTGCAATGTGAATTGCACATTTGGCACCATATTGTTCACAAGGTACTTTTTAGGACCAATATAACTAATGTATAGTGCAAATTTTTTAGTTAAGTTCTTTTAACGATAACAGATAAATCTCTCGTTGGTTAACTGTTATACTTTTATTATTTACTTATTAGACTCTAATAAACATTTTGAGACCAGTTAGAACGTTTTGCAATGTGAATTGCACATTTGGCACCATATTGTTCACAAGGTACTTTTTAGGACCTATGTAACTAATGTATAGTGCAAATTTTTTAGTTAAATTCTTTTAACGATAACAGACAAACGTTTTGTTGGTTAACTGTTATACTTTTATTATTTACTTATTAGACTCTAATAAACATTTTGAGACCAGTTAGAACGTTTTGCAATGTGAATTGCACATTTGGCACCATATTGTTCACAATGTACTTTTTAGGACCTATGTAACTAATGTATAGTGCAAATTTTTTAGTTAAGTTCTTTTAACGATAACATACAAACCTATCGTTGGTTAACTGTTATACTTTTATTATTTACTTATTAGACTCTAATAAACATTTTGAGACCAGTTAGAACTTTTAGCAATGTGAATTGCACATTTGGCACCATATTGTTCACAATGTACTTTTTAGGACCTATATAACTAATGTATAATGCAAATTTTTTAGTTAAGTTCTTTTAACGATAACAGACAAACCTTTCATTGGTTAACTGTTATACTTTTATTATTTACTTATTAGACTCTAATAAACATTTTGAGACCATTTAGAACTTTTAGCAATGTGAATTGCAGATTTGGCACCATATTGTTCACAAGGTACTTTTTAGGACCAATATAACTAATGTATAGTGCAAATTTTTTAGTTAAGTTCTTTTAACGATAACAGATAAATCTCTAGTTGGTTAACTGTTATACTTTTATTATTTACTTATTAGACTCTAATAAACATTTTGAGACCAGTTAGAACGTTTTGCAATGTGAATTGCACATTTGGCACCATATTGTTCACAAGGTACATTTTAGGACCTATGTAACTAATGTATAGTGCAAATTTTTTAGTTAAATTCTTTTAACGATAACAGACAAACCTTTCATTGGTTAACTTTTATACTTTTATTATTTACTTATTAGACTCTAATAAACATTTTGAGACCAGTTAGAACGTTTTGCAATGTGAATTGCACATTTGGCACCATATTGTTCACAAGGTACTTTTTAGGACCTATATAACTAATGTATAGTGCAAATTTTTTGGTTAAGTTATTTTAACGATTACAGACAAACCTCTCATTGGTTAACTGTTATACTTTTATTATTTACTTATTAGACTCTAATAAACATTTTGAGACCAGTTAGAACGTTTTGCAATGTGAATTGCACATTTGGCACCATATTGTTCACAAGGTACTTTTTAGGAACTATGTAACTAATGTATAGTGCAAATTTTTTAGTTAAGTTCTTTTAACGATAACAGACAAACCTTTCATTGGTTAACTGTTATACTTTTATTATTTACTTATTAGACTCTAATAAACATTTTGAGACCAGTTAGAACGTTTTGCAATGTGAATTGCACATTTGGCACCATATTGTTCACAAGGTACTTTTTAGGACCAATATAACTAATGTATAGTGCAAATTTTTTAGTTAAGTTCTTTTAACGATAACAGATAAATCTCTCGTTGGTTAACTGTTATACTTTTATTATTTACTTATTAGACTCTAATAAACATTTTGAGACCAGTTAGAACGTTTTGCAATGTGAATTGCACATTTGGCACCATATTGTTCACAAGGTACTTTTTAGGACCTATGTAACTAATGTATAGTGCAAATTTTTTAGTTAAATTCTTTTAACGATAACAGACAAACGTTTTGTTGGTTAACTGTTATACTTTTATTATTTACTTATTAGACTCTAATAAACATTTTGAGACCAGTTAGAACGTTTTGCAATGTGAATTGCACATTTGGCACCATATTGTTCACAATGTACTTTTTAGGACCTATATAACTAATGTATAATGCAAATTTTTTAGTTAAGTTCTTTTAACGATAACAGACAAACCTTTCATTGGTTAACTGTTATACTTTTATTATTTACTTATTAGACTCTAATAAACATTTTGAGACCATTTAGAACTTTTAGCAATGTGAATTGCAGATTTGGCACCATATTGTTCACAAGGTACTTTTTAGGACCAATATAACTAATGTATAGTGCAAATTTTTTAGTTAAGTTCTTTTAACGATAACAGATAAATCTCTAGTTGGTTAACTGTTATACTTTTATTATTTACTTATTAGACTCTAATAAACATTTTGAGACCAGTTAGAACGTTTTGCAATGTGAATTGCACATTTGGCACCATATTGTTCACAAGGTACATTTTAGGACCTATGTAACTAATGTATAGTGCAAATTTTTTAGTTAAATTCTTTTAACGATAACAGACAAACCTTTTGTTGGTTAACTGTTATACTTTTATTATTTACTTATTAGACTCTAATAAACATTTTGAGACCAGTTAGAACGTTTTGCAATGTGAATTGCACATTTGGCACCATATTGTTCACAATGTACTTTTTAGGACCTATGTAACTACTGTATAGTGCAAATTTTTTAGTTAAGTTCTTTTAACGATAACAGACAAACCTTTCATTGGTTAACTTTTATACTTTTATTATTTACTTATTAGACTCTAATAAACATTTTGAGACCAGTTAGAACGTTTTGCAATGTGAATTGCACATTTGGCACCATTTTCTTCACAAGGTACATTTTAGGACCAATATAACTAATGTATAGTGCAAATTTTTTAGTTAAGTTCTTTTAACGATAACAGATAAATCTCTCGTTGGTTAACTGTTATACTTTTATTATTTACTTATTAGACTCTAATAAACATTTTGAGACCAGTTAGAACGTTTTGCAATGTGAATTGCACATTTGGCACCATATTGTTCACAAGGTACTTTTTAGGACCTATGTAACTAATGTATAGTGCAAATTTTTTAGTTAAATTCTTTTAACGATAACAGACAAACCTTTTGTTGGTTAACTGTTATACTTTTATTATTTACTTATTAGACTCTAATAAACATTTTGAGACCAGTTAGAACGTTTTGCAATGTGAATTGCACATTTGGCACCATATTGTTCACAATGTACTTTTTAGGACCTATGTAACTAATGTATAGTGCAAATTTTTTAGTTAAGTTTTTTTAACGATAACAGACAAACCTCTCATTGGTTAACTGTTATACTTTTATTATTTACTTATTAGACTCTAATAAACATTTTGAGACCAGTTAGAACGTTTAGCAATATGATTTGCAATTTGGCACCATATTGTTCACAATGTACTTTTTAGGACCTATATAACTAATGTATAGTGCAATTTTTTTAGTTAAGTTCTTTTAACGATAACAGACAAACCTTTCATTGGTTAACTTTTATACTTTTATTATTTACTTATTAGACTCTAATAAACATTTTGAGACCAGTTAGAACGTTTTGCAATGTGAATTGCACATTTGGCACCATATTGTTCACAAGGTACTTTTTAGGACCAATATAACTAATGTATAGTGCAAATTTTTTAGTTAAGTTCTTTTAACGATAACAGATAAATCTCTCGTTGGTTAACTGTTATACTTTTATTATTTACTTATTAGACTCTAATAAACATTTTGAGACCAGTTAGAACGTTTTGCAATGTGAATTGCACATTTGGCACCATATTGTTCACAAGGTACTTTTTAGGACCTATGTAACTAATGTATAGTGCAAATTTTTTAGTTAAATTCTTTTAACGATAACAGACAAACGTTTTGTTGGTTAACTGTTATACTTTTATTATTTACTTATTAGACTCTAATAAACATTTTGAGACCAGTTAGAACGTTTTGCAATGTGAATTGCACATTTGGCACCATATTGTTCACAATGTACTTTTTAGGACCTATGTAACTAATGTATAGTGCAAATTTTTTAGTTAAGTTCTTTTAACGATAACATACAAACCTATCGTTGGTTAACTGTTATACTTTTATTATTTACTTATTAGACTCTAATAAACATTTTGAGACCAGTTAGAACTTTTAGCAATGTGAATTGCACATTTGGCACCATATTGTTCACAATGTACTTTTTAGGACCTATATAACTAATGTATAATGCAAATTTTTTAGTTAAGTTCTTTTAACGATAACAGACAAACCTTTCATTGGTTAACTGTTATACTTTTATTATTTACTTATTAGACTCTAATAAACATTTTGAGACCATTTAGAACTTTTAGCAATGTGAATTGCAGATTTGGCACCATATTGTTCACAAGGTACTTTTTAGGACCAATATAACTAATGTATAGTGCAAATTTTTTAGTTAAGTTCTTTTAACGATAACAGATAAATCTCTAGTTGGTTAACTGTTATACTTTTATTATTTACTTATTAGACTCTAATAAACATTTTGAGACCAGTTAGAACGTTTTGCAATGTGAATTGCACATTTGGCACCATATTGTTCACAAGGTACATTTTAGGACCTATGTAACTAATGTATAGTGCAAATTTTTTAGTTAAATTCTTTTAACGATAACAGACAAACCTTTCATTGGTTAACTTTTATACTTTTATTATTTACTTATTAGACTCTAATAAACATTTTGAGACCAGTTAGAACGTTTTGCAATGTGAATTGCACATTTGGCACCATATTGTTCACAAGGTACTT
Organism: Clavelina lepadiformis; assembly: GCF_947623445.1. Lineage (NCBI taxonomy): Eukaryota > Metazoa > Chordata > Ascidiacea > Aplousobranchia > Clavelinidae > Clavelina > Clavelina lepadiformis. The sequence continues at coordinate 4,739,506 of NC_135246.1, forward strand.
TTTAGGACCTATATAACTAATGTATAGTGCAAATTTTTTGGTTAAGTTATTTTAACGATTACAGACAAACCTCTCATTGGTTAACTGTTATACTTTTATTATTTACTTATTAGACTCTAATAAACATTTTGAGACCAGTTAGAACGTTTTGCAATGTGAATTGCACATTTGGCACCATATTGTTCACAAGGTACTTTTTAGGACCTATGTAACTAATGTATAGTGCAAATTTTTTAGTTAAGTTCTTTTAACGATAACAGACAAACCTTTCATTGGTTAACTGTTATACTTTTATTATTTACTTATTAGACTCTAATAAACATTTTGAGACCAGTTAGAACGTTTTGCAATGTGAATTGCACATTTGGCACCATATTGTTCACAAGGTACTTTTTAGGACCAATATAACTAATGTATAGTGCAAATTTTTTAGTTAAGTTCTTTTAACGATAACAGATAAATCTCTCGTTGGTTAACTGTTATACTTTTATTATTTACTTATTAGACTCTAATAAACATTTTGAGACCAGTTAGAACGTTTTGCAATGTGAATTGCACATTTGGCACCATATTGTTCACAAGGTACTTTTTAGGACCTATGTAACTAATGTATAGTGCAAATTTTTTAGTTAAATTCTTTTAACGATAACAGACAAACGTTTTGTTGGTTAACTGTTATACTTTTATTATTTACTTATTAGACTCTAATAAACATTTTGAGACCAGTTAGAACGTTTTGCAATGTGAATTGCACATTTGGCACCATATTGTTCACAATGTACTTTTTAGGACCTATATAACTAATGTATAATGCAAATTTTTTAGTTAAGTTCTTTTAACGATAACAGACAAACCTTTCATTGGTTAACTGTTATACTTTTATTATTTACTTATTAGACTCTAATAAACATTTTGAGACCATTTAGAACTTTTAGCAATGTGAATTGCAGATTTGGCACCATATTGTTCACAAGGTACTTTTTAGGACCAATATAACTAATGTATAGTGCAAATTTTTTAGTTAAGTTCTTTTAACGATAACAGATAAATCTCTAGTTGGTTAACTGTTATACTTTTATTATTTACTTATTAGACTCTAATAAACATTTTGAGACCAGTTAGAACGTTTTGCAATGTGAATTGCACATTTGGCACCATATTGTTCACAAGGTACATTTTAGGACCTATGTAACTAATGTATAGTGCAAATTTTTTAGTTAAATTCTTTTAACGATAACAGACAAACCTTTTGTTGGTTAACTGTTATACTTTTATTATTTACTTATTAGACTCTAATAAACATTTTGAGACCAGTTAGAACGTTTTGCAATGTGAATTGCACATTTGGCACCATATTGTTCACAATGTACTTTTTAGGACCTATGTAACTACTGTATAGTGCAAATTTTTTAGTTAAGTTCTTTTAACGATAACAGACAAACCTTTCATTGGTTAACTTTTATACTTTTATTATTTACTTATTAGACTCTAATAAACATTTTGAGACCAGTTAGAACGTTTTGCAATGTGAATTGCACATTTGGCACCATTTTCTTCACAAGGTACTTTTTAGGACCAATATAACTAATGTATAGTGCAAATTTTTTAGTTAAGTTCTTTTAACGATAACAGATAAATCTCTCGTTGGTTAACTGTTATACTTTTATTATTTACTTATTAGACTCTAATAAACATTTTGAGACCAGTTAGAACGTTTTGCAATGTGAATTGCACATTTGGCACCATATTGTTCACAAGGTACTTTTTAGGACCTATGTAACTAATGTATAGTGCAAATTTTTTAGTTAAATTCTTTTAACGATAACAGACAAACCTTTTGTTGGTTAACTGTTATACTTTTATTATTTACTTATTAGACTCTAATAAACATTTTGAGACCAGTTAGAACGTTTTGCAATGTGAATTGCACATTTGGCACCATATTGTTCACAATGTACTTTTTAGGACCTATGTAACTAATGTATAGTGCAAATTTTTTAGTTAAGTTTTTTTAACGATAACAGACAAACCTCTCATTGGTTAACTGTTATACTTTTATTATTTACTTATTAGACTCTAATAAACATTTTGAGACCAGTTAGAACGTTTAGCAATATGATTTGCAATTTGGCACCATATTGTTCACAATGTACTTTTTAGGACCTATATAACTAATGTATAGTGCAATTTTTTTAGTTAAGTTCTTTTAACGATAACAGACAAACCTTTCATTGGTTAACTTTTATACTTTTATTATTTACTTATTAGACTCTAATAAACATTTTGAGACCAGTTAGAACTTTTAGCAATGTGAATTGCACATTTGGCACCATATTGTTCACAAGGTAATTTTTAGGGCCTATGTGACTAATGTATAGTGCAAATTTTTTAGTTAAGTTCTTTTAACGATAACAGACAAACCTCTCATTGGTTAACTGTTATACTTTTATTATTTACTTATTAGACTCTAATAAACATTTTGAGACCAGTTAGAATGTTTTGCAATGTGAATTGCACATTTGGCACCATATTGTTCACAAGGTACTTTTTAGGAACTATATAACTAATGTATAGTGCAAATTTTTTAGTTAAGTTCTTTTAACGATAACAGACAAACCTCTCATTGGTTAACTGTTATACTTTTATTATTTACTTATTAGACTCTAATAAACATTTTGAGACCAGTTAGAACGTTTTGCAATGTGAATTGCACATTTGGCACCATATTGTTCACAAGGTACTTTTTAGGACCTATGTAACTAATGTTAAGTGCAAATTTTTTAGTTAAGTTCTTTTAACGATAACAGACAAACCTCTCATTGGTTAACTGTTATACTTTTATTATTTACTTATTAGACTCTAATAAACATTTTGAGACCAGTTAGAACGTTTTGCAATGTGAATTGCACATTTGGCACCATTTTGTTCACAAGGTACTTTTTAGGACCAATATAACTAATGTATAGTGCAAATTTTTTAGTTAAGTTCTTTTAACGATAACAGACAAACCTCTCATTGGTTAACTGTTATACTTTTATTATTTACTTATTAGACTCTAATAAACATTTTGAGACCAGTTAGAATGTTTTGCAATGTGAATTGCACATTTGGCATCATATTGTTCACAAGGTACTTTTTAGGAACTATATAACTAATGTATAGTGCAAATTTTTTAGTTAAGTTCTTTTAACGATAACAGACAAACCTCTCATTGGTTAACTGTTATACTTTTATTATTTACTTATTAGACTCTAATAAACATTTTGAGACCAGTTAGAACGTTTTGCAATGTGAATTGCACATTTGGCACCATATTGTTCACAAGGTACTTTTTAGGACCTATGTAACTAATGTATAGTGCAAATTTTTTAGTTAAGTTCTTTTAACGATAACAGACAAACCTCTCATTGGTTAACTGTTATACTTTTATTATTTACTTATTAGACTCTAATAAACATTTTGAGACCAGTTAGAACGTTTTGCAATGTGAATTGCACATTTGGCACCATTTTGTTCACAAGGTACTTTTTAGGACCAATATAACTAATGTATAGTGCAAATTTTTTAGTTAAGTTCTTTTAACGATAACAGATAAATCTCTCGTTGGTTAACTGTTATACTTTTATTATTTACTTATTAGACTCTAATAAACATTTTGAGACCAGTTAGAACGTTTTGCAATGTGAATTGCACATTTGGCACCATATTGTTCACAAGGTACTTTTTAGGACCTATGTAACTAATGTATAGTGCAAATTTTTTAGTTAAATTCTTTTAACGATAACAGACAAACCTTTTGTTGGTTAACTGTTATACTTTTATTATGTACTTATTAGACTCTAATAAACATTTTGAGACCAGTTAGAACGTTTTGCAATGTGAATTGCACATTTGGCACCATATTGTTCACAATGTACTTTTTAGGACCTATGTAACTAAAGTATAGTGCAATTTTTTTAGTTAAGTTCTTTTAACGATAACAGACAAACCTATCGTTGGTTAACTGTTATACTTTTATTATTTACTTATTAGACTCTAATAAACATTTTGAGACCAGTTAGAACTTTTAGCAATGTGAATTGCACATTTGGCACCATATTGTTCACAATGTACTTTTTAGGACCTATATAACTAATGTATAGTGCAAATTTTTTAGTTAAGTTCTTTTAACGATAACAGACAAAGCTTTCATTGGTTAACTTTTATACTTTTATTATTTACTTATTAGACTCTAATAAACATTTTGAGACCATTTAGAACTTTTAGCAATGTGAATTGCAGATTTGGCACCATATTGTTCACAAGGTACTTTTTAGGACCAATATAACTAATGTATAGTGCAAATTTTTTAGTTAAGTTCTTTTAACGATAACAGATAAATCTCTCGTTGGTTAACTGTTATACTTTTATTATTTACTTATTAGACTCTAATAAACATTTTGAGACCAGTTAGAACGTTTTGCAATATGAATTGCACATTTGGCACCATATTGTTCACAAGGTACTTTTTAGGACCTATGTAACTAATGTATAGTGCAAATTTTTTAGTTAAATTCTTTTAACGATAACAGACAAACCTTTTGTTGGTTAACTGTTATACTTTTATTATTTACTTATTAGACTCTAATAAACATTTTGAGACCAGTTAGAACGTTTTGCAATGTGAATTGCACATTTGGCACCATATTGTTCACAATGTACTTTTTAGGACCTATGTAACTAAAGTATAGTGCAATTTTTTTAGTTAAGTTCTTTTAACGATAACAGACAAACCTATCGTTGGTTAACTGTTATACTTTTATTATTTACTTATTAGACTCTAATAAACATTTTGAGACCAGTTAAAACTTTTAGCAATGTGAATTGCACATTTGGCACCATATTGTTCACAATGTACTTTTTAGGACCTATATAACTAATGTATAGTGCAAATTTTTTAGTTAAGTTCTTTTAACGATAACAGACAAACCTCTCATTGGTTAACTTTTATACTTTTATTATTTACTTATTAGACTCTAATAAACATTTTGAGACCATTTAGAACTTTTAGCAATGTGAATTGCACATTTGGCACCATATTGTTCACAAGGTACTTTTTAGGACCTATATAACTAATGTATAGTGCAAATTTTTTAGTTAAGTTCTTTTAACGATAACAGACAAACCACTCATTGGTTAACTGTTATACTTTTATTATTTACTTATTAGACTCTAATAAACATTTTGAGACCAGTTAGAATGTTTTGCAATGTGAATTGCACATTTGGCACCATATTGTTCACAAGGTACTTTTTAGGACCTATATAACTAATGTATAATGCAAATTTTTTAGTTAAGTTCTTTTAACGATAACAGACAAACCTCTCATTGGTATACTCTTATACTTTTACTATTTACTTATTATACTCTAATAAACATTTTGAGACCAGTTAGAACGTTTTGCAATGTGAATTGCACATTTGGCACCATATTGTTCACAAGTTACTTTTTAGGACCTATGTAACTAATGTATAGTGCAAATTTTCTAGTTAAGTTTTTTTAACGATAACAGACAAACCTTTCATTGGTTAACTGTTATACTTTTATTATTTACTTATTAGACTCTAATAAACATTTTGAGACCAGTTAGAACGTTTAGCAATATGATTTGCAATTTGGCACCATATTGTTCACAATGTACTTTTTAGGACCTATATAACTAATGTATAGTGCAAATTTTTTAGTTAAGTTCTTTTAACGATAACAGACAAACCTTTCATTGGTTAACTGTTATACTTTTATTATTTACTTATTAGACTCTAATAAACATTTTGAGACGAGTTAGAACTTTTAGCAATGTGAATTGCACATTTGGCACCATATTGTTCACAAGGTACTTTTTAGGGCCTATGTAACTAATGTATAGTGCAAATTTTTTAGTTAAGTTCTTTTAACGATAACAGACAAACCTCTCATTGGTTAACTGTTATACCTTTATTATTTACTTATTAGACTCTAATAAACATTTTGAGACCAGTTAGAATGTTTTGCAATGTGAATTGCACATTTGGCACCATATTGTTCACAAGGTACTTTTTAGGAACTATATAACTAATGTATAGTGCAAATTTTTTAGTTAAGTTCTTTTAACGATAACAGACAAACCTCTCATTGGTTAACTGTTATACTTTTATTATTTACTTATTAGACTCTAATAAACATTTTGAGACCAGTTAGAATGTTTTGCAATGTGAATTGCACATTTGGCACCATATTGTTCACAAGGTACTTTTTAGGACCTATGTAACTAATGTATAGTGCAAATTTTTTAGTTAAGTTCTTTTAACGATAACAGACAAACCTCTCATTGGTTAACTGTTATACTTTTATTATTTACTTATTAGACTCTAATAAACATTTTGAGACCAGTTAGAACGTTTTGCAATGTGAATTGCACAGTTGGCACCATATTGTTCACAAGGTACTTTTTAGGAACTATATAACTAATGTGTAGTGCAAATTTTTTAGTTAAGTTTTTTTAACGAGAACAGACAAACCTCTCATTGGTTAACTGTTATACTTTCATTATTTACTTATTAGACTCTATTAAACATTTTGAGAGCAGTTAGGACATTTTGCAATGTGATTTATTTCTTTTGCACCATATAGTTCACAACGCACTTTTTAGGACCTATATAACTATTGTAAAGTCCAAATGTTTTAGTTAAGTTCTGTTAACCATACAGACAAACATTTTATTGGTTAACTGTTATACTTTTAATATTTACTTATTAGACTCTATTAAACATTTTGAGACCCGTTATAACTTTTTGCAATGTGAATTATCTTTTTTGCACCATATAGTTCACAAGGAACTTTTTAGGAACAATATAACTAATGTATAGTGCAAATGTTTTAGTTAAGTTCTTTTAACGAGAACAGACCAACCTTTTATTGGTTAACTGTTATACTTTTGTTATTTACTTATTAGACTCTATTAAACATTTTGAGACCGGTCAGAAATTTTTGCAATGTGAAGTATCTCTTTTGCACCATATAGTTCACAAGGCACTTTTTAGGACCTATATAACTAATGTATACTGCAAATGTTTTAGTTAAGTTCTTTTAACGAGAACAGACCAACCTTTTATTGCTTAACTGTTATACTTTTATTATTTACTTATTAGACTCTATTAAACATTTTGAGACTCGTTAGAACGTTTTGCAATGTGAATTATCTCTTTTGCACCAGTTAGTTCACAGGGCACTTTTTAGGACCTATACAACTAATGTATAGTGCAAATGTTTTCGTTAAGTTCTTTTAACGATAACAGACAAACCTCTCATTGGTTAACTGTTATACTTTTATTATTTACTTATTATACTCTAATAAACATTTTGAGACCAGTTAGAACGTTTTGCAATGTGAATTGCACATTTGGCACCATATTGTTCACAAGGTACTTTTTAGGACCTATATAACTAATGTATAATGCAAATTTTTTAGTTAAGTTCTTTTAACGATAACAGACAAACCTCTCATTGGTTAACTGTTATACTTTTATTATTTACTTATTATACTCTAATAAACATTTTGAGACCAGTTAGAACGTTTTGCAATATGATTTGCAATTTGGCACCATATTGTTCACAATGTACTTTTTAGGACCTATATAACTAATGTATAGTGCAAATTTTTTAGTTAAGTTCTTTTAACGATAACAGACAAACCTTTCATTGGTTAACTTTTATACTTTTATTATTTACTTATTAGACTCTAATAAACATTTTGAGACGAGTTAGAACTTTTAGCAATGTGAATTGCACATTTGGCACCATATTGTTCACAAGGTACTTTTTAGGAACTATATAACTAATGTATAATGCAAATTTTTTAGTTAAGTTCTTTTAACGATAACAGACAAACCTCTCGTTGGTTAACTCTTATACTTTTATTATTTACTTATTATACTCTAATAAACATTTTGAGACCAGTTAGAACGTTTTGCAATGTGAATTGCACATTTGGCACCATATTGTTCACAAGGTACTTTTTAGGACCTATGTAACTAATGTATAGTGCAAATTTTCTAGTTAAGTTTTTTTAACGATAACAGACAAACCTTTCATTGGTTAACTGTTATACTTTTATTATTTACTTATTAGACTCTAATAAACATTTTGAGACCAGTTAGAACGTTTAGCAATATGATTTGCAATTTGGCACCATATTGTTCACAATGTACTTTTTAGGACCTACATAACTAATGTATAGTGCAAATTTTTTAGTTAAGTTCTTTTAACGATAACAGACAAACCTTTCATTGGTTAACTGTTATACTTTTATTATTTACTTATTAGACTCTAATAAACATTTTGAGACGAGTTAGAACTTTTAGCAATGTGAATTGCACATTTGGCACCATATTGTTCACAAGGTACTTTTTAGGGCCTATGTAACTAATGTATAGTGCAAATTTTTTAGTTAAGTTCTTTTAACGATAACAGACAAACCTCTCATTGGTTAACTGTTATACCTTTATTATTTACTTATTAGACTCTAATAAACATTTTGAGACCAGTTAGAATGTTTTGCAATGTGAATTGCACATTTGGCACCATATTGTTCACAAGGTACTTTTTAGGAACTATATAACTAATGTATAGTGCAAATTTTTTAGTTAAGTTCTTTTAACGATAACAGACAAACCTCTCATTGGTTAACTGTTATACTTTTATTATTTACTTATTAGACTCTAATAAACATTTTGAGACCAGTTAGAATGTTTTGCAATGTGAATTGCACATTTGGCACCATATTGTTCACAAGGTACTTTTTAGGACCTATGTAACTAATATATAGTGCAAATTTTTTAGTTAAGTTCTTTTAACGATAACAGACAAACCTCTCATTGGTTAACTGTTATACTTTTATTATTTACTTATTAGACTCTAATAAACATTTTGAGACCAGTTAGAACGTTTTGCAATGTGAATTGCACAGTTGGCACCATATTGTTCACAAGGTACTTTTTAGGAACTATATAACTAATGTGTAGTGCAAATTTTTTAGTTAAGTTTTTTTAACGAGAACAGACAAACCTCTCATTGGTTAACTGTTATACTTTCATTATTTACTTATTAGACTCTATTAAACATTTTGAGAGCAGTTAGGACATTTTGCAATGTGAATTATTTCTTTTGCACCATATAGTTCACAAGGCACTTTTTAGGACCTATATAACTATTGTAAAGTCCAAATGTTTTAGTTAAGTTCTGTTAACCATACAGACAAACATTTTATTGGTTAACTGTTATACTTTTAATATTTACTTATTAGACTCTATTAAACATTTTGAGACCCGTTATAACTTTTTGCAATGTGAATTATCTTTTTTGCACCATATAGTTCACAAGGAACTTTTTAGGAACAATATAACTAATGTATAGTGCAAATGTTTTAGTTAAGTTCTTTTAACGAGAACAGACCAACCTTTTATTGGTTAACTGTTATACTTTTGTTTTTTACTTATTAGACTCTATTAAACATTTTGAGACCAGTCAGAAATTTTTGCAATGTGAAGTATCTCTTTTGCACCATATAGTTCACAAGGCACTTTTTAGGACCTATATAACTAATGTATACTGCAAATGTTTTAGTTAAGTTCTTTTAACGAGAACAGACCAACCTTTTATTGCTTAACTGTTATACTTTTATTATTTACTTATTAGACTCTATTAAACATTTTGAGACTCGTTAGAACGTTTTGCAATGTGAATTATCTCTTTTGCACCATATAGTTCACAGGGCACTTTTTAGGACCTATACAACTAATGTATAGTGCAAATGTTTTCGTTAAGTTCTTTTAACGATAACAGACAAACCTCTCATTGGTTAATTGTTATACTTTTATTATTTACTTATTATACTCTAATAAACATTTTGAGACCAGTTAGAACGTTTTGCAATGTGAATTGCACATTTGGCACCATATTGTTCACAAGGTACTTTTTAGGACCTATATAACTAATGTATAATGCAAATTTTTTAGTTAAGTTCTTTTAACGATAACAGACAAACCTCTCATTGGTTAACTGTTATACTTTTATTATTTACTTATTATACTCTAATAAACATTTTGAGACCAGTTAGAACGTTTTGCAATGTGAATTGCACATTTGGCACCATATTGTTCACAAGGTACTTTTTAGGACCTATGTAACTAATGTATAGTGCAAATTTTCTAGTTAAGTTTTTTTAACGATAACAGACAAACCTTTCATTGGTTAATTGTTATACTTTTATTATTTACTTATTAGACTCTAATAAACATTTTGAGACCAGTTAGAACGTTTAGCAATATGATTTGCAATTTGGCACCATATTGTTCACAATGTACTTTTTAGGACCTATATAACTAATGTATAGTGCAAATTTTTTAGTTAAGTTCTTTTAACGATAACAGACAAACCTTTCATTGGTTAACTTTTATACTTTTATTATTTACTTATTAGACTCTAATAAACATTTTGAGACGAGTTAGAACTTTTAGCAATGTGAATTGCACATTTGGCACCATATTGTTCACAAGGTACTTTTTAGGGCCTATGTAACTAATGTATAGTGCAAATTTTTTAGTTAAGTTCTTTTAACGATAACAGACAAACCTCTCATTGGTTAACTGTTATACTTTTATTATTTACTTATTAGACTCTAATAAACATTTTGAGACCAGTTAGAATGTTTTGCAATGTGAATTGCACATTTGGCACCATATTGTTCACAAGGTACTTTTTAGGAACTATATAACTAATGTATAGTGCAAATTTTTTAGTTAAGTTCTTTTAACGATAACAGACAAACCTTTCATTGGTTAACTTTTATACTTTTATTATTTACTTATTAGACTCTAATAAACATTTTGAGACGAGTTAGAACTTTTAGCAATGTGAATTGCACATTTGGCACCATATTGTTCACAAGGTACTTTTTAGGGCCTATGTAACTAATGTATAGTGCAAATTTTTTAGTTAAGTTCTTTTAACGATAACAGACAAACCTCTCATTGGTTAACTGTTATACTTTTATTATTTACTTATTAGACTCTAATAAACATTTTGAGACCAGTTAGAATGTTTTGCAATGTGAATTGCACATTTGGCACCATATTGTTCACAAGGTACTTTTTAGGAACTATATAACTAATGTATAGTGCAAATTTTTTAGTTAAGTTCTTTTAACGATAACAGACAAACCTCTCATTGGTTAACTGTTATACTTTTATTATTTACTTATTAGATTCTAATAAACATTTTGAGACCAGTTAGAACGTTTTGCAATGTGAATTGCACATTTGGCACCATATTGTTCACAAGGTACTTTTTAGGAACTATATAACTAATGTGTAGTGCAAATTTTTTAGTTAAGTTTTTTTAACGATAACAGACAAACCTCTCATTGGTTAACTGTTATACTTTTATTATTTACTTATTAGACTCTAATAAACATTTTGAGACCAGTTAGAATGTTTTGCAATGTGAATTGCACATTTGGCATCATATTGTTCACAAGGTACTTTTTAGGACCAATATAACTAATGTATAGTGCAAATTTTTTAGTTAAGTTCTTTTAACGATAACAGATAAATCTCTCGTTGGTTAACTGTTATACTTTTATTATTTACTTATTAGACTCTAATAAACATTTTGAGACCAGTTAGAACGTTTTGCAATGTGAATTGCACATTTGGCACCATATTGTTCACAAGGTACTTTTTAGGACCTATGTAACTAATGTATAGTGCAATTTTTTAGTTAAATTCTTTTAACGATAACAGACAAACCTTTTGTTGGTTAACTGTTATACTTTTATTATTTACTTATTAGACTCTAATAAACATTTTGAGACCAGTTAGAACGTTTTGCAATGTGAATTGCACATTTGGCACCATATTGTTCACAATGTACTTTTTAGGACCTATGTAACTAAAGTATAGTGCAATTTTTTTAGTTAAGTTCTTTTAACGATAACAGACAAACCTATCGTTGGTTAACTGTTATACTTTTATTATTTACTTATTAGACTCTAATAAACATTTTGAGACCAGTTAGAACTTTTAGCAATGTGAATTGCACATTTGGCACCATATTGTTCACAATGTACTTTTTAGGACCTATATAACTAATGTATAGTGCAAATTTTTTAGTTAAGTTCTTTTAACGATAACAGACAAAGCTTTCATTGGTTAACTTTTATACTTTTATTATTTACTTATTAGACTCTAATAAACATTTTGAGACGAGTTAGAACTTTTAGCAATGTGAATTGCAGATTTGGCACCATATTGTTCACAAGGTACTTTTTAGGACCAATATAACTAATGTATAGTGCAAATTTTTTAGTTAAGTTCTTTTAACGATAACAGATAAATCTCTCGTTGGTTAACTGTTATACTTTTATTATTTACTTATTAGATTCTAATAAACATTTTGAGACCAGTTAGAACGTTTTGCAATGTGAATTGCACATTTGGCACCATATTGTTCACAAGGTACTTTTTAGGACCTATGTAACTAATGTATAGTGCAAATTTTTTAGTTAAATTCTTTTAATGATAACAGTCAAACCTTTTGTTGGTTAACTGTTATACTTTTATTATTTACTTATTAGACTCTAATAAACATTTTGAGACCAGTTAGAACGTTTTGCAATGTGAATTGCACATTTGGCACCATATTGTTCACAATGTACTTTTTAGGACCTATGTAACTAAAGTATAGTGCAATTTTTTTAGTTAAGTTCTTTTAACGATAACAGACAAACCTATCATTGGTTAACTGTTATACTTTTATTATTTACTTATTAGACTCTAATAAACATTTTGAGACCAGTTAGAACTTTTAGCAATGTGAATTGCACATTTGGCACCATATTGTTCACAATGTACTTTTTAGGACCTATGTAACTAATGTATAGGGCAATTTTTTTAGTTAAGTTCTTTTAACGATAACAGATAAATCTCTCGTTGGTTAACTGTTATACTTTTATTATTTACTTATTAGACTCTAATAAACATTTTGAGACCAGTTAGAACGTTTTGCAATGTGAATTGCACATTTGGCACCATATTGTTCACAAGGTACTTTTTAGGACCTATGTAACTAATGTATAGTGCAAATTTTTTAGTTAAATTCTTTTAATGATAACAGACAAACCTTTTGTTGGTTAACTGTTATACTTTTATTATTTACTTATTAGACTCTAATAAACATTTTGAGACCAGTTAGAACGTTTTGCAATGTGAATTGCACATTTGGCACCATATTGTTCACAAGGTACTTTTTAGGACCTATGTAACTAATGTATAGTGCAAATTTTTTAGTTAAGTTCTTTTAACGATAACAGACAAACCTCTCGTTGGTTAACTGTTATACTTTTATTATTTACTTATTAGACTCTAATAAACATTTTGAGACCAGTTAGAACTTTTAGCAATGTGAATTGCACATTTGGCACCATATTGTTCACAAGGTACTTTTTAGGGCTTTTATAACTAATGTATAGTGCAAATTTTTTAGTTAAGTTCTTTTAACGATAACAGACAAACCTCTCATTGGTTAACTGTTATACTTTTATTATTTACTTATTAGACTCTAATAAACATTTTGAGACCAGTTAGAATGTTTTGCAATGTGAATTGCACATTTGGCACCATATTGTTCACAAGGTACTTTTTAGGACCTATGTAACTAATGTATAGTGCAAATTTTTTAGTTAAGTTCTTTTAACGATAACAGACAAACCTTTCATTGGTTAACTGTTATACTTTTATTATTTACTTATTAGACTCTAATAAACATTTTGAGACCAGTTAGAACGTTTTGCAATGTGAATTGCACATTTGGCACCATATTGTTCACAAGGTACTTTTTAGGAACTATATAACTAATGTGTAGTGCAAATTTTTTAGTTAAGTTTTTTTAACGATAACAGACAAACCTCTCATTGGTTAACTGTTATACTTTTATTATTTACTTATTAGACTCTAATAAACATTTTGAAACCAGTTAGAATGTTTTGCAATGTGAATTGCACATTTGGCACCATATTGTTCACAAGGTACTTTTTAGGACCTATATAACTAATGTATAATGCAAATTTTTTAGTTAAGTTCTTTTAACGATAACAGACAAACCTCTCATTGGTTAACTGTTATACTTTTCTTATTTACTTATTAGACTCTAATAAACATTTTGAGACCAGTTAGAACGTTTTGCAATGTGAATTGCACATTTGGCACCATATTGTTCACAAGGTACTTTTTAGGACCTATGTAACTAATGTATAGTGCAAATTTTTTAGTTAAGTTCTTTTAACGATAACAGACAAACCTCTCATTGGTTAACTGTTATACTTTTATTATTTACTTATTAGACTCTAATAAACATTTTGAGACCAGTTAGAATGTTTTGCAATGTGAATTGCACATTTGGCACCATATTGTTCACAAGGTACTTTTTAGGAACTATATAACTAATGTATAGTGCAAATTTTTTAGTTAAGTTCTTTTAACGATAACAGACAAACCTCTCATTGGTTAACTGTTATACTTTTATTATTTACTTATTAGACTCTAATAAACATTTTGAGACCAGTTAGAATGTTTTGCAATGTGAATTGCACATTTGGCACCATATTGTTCACAAGGTACTTTTTAGGACCTATGTAACTAATGTTTGGTGCAAATTTTTTAGTTAAGTTCTTTTAACGATAACAGACAAACCTTTCATTGGTTAACTGTTATACTTTTATTATTTACTTATTAGACTCTAATAAACATTTTGAGACCAGTTAGAACGTTTTGCAATGTGAATTGCACATTTGGCACCATATTGTTCACAAGGTACTTTTTAGGAACTATATAACTAATGTGTAGTGCAAAATTTTTAGTTAAGTTTTTTTAACGATAACAGACAAACCTCTCATTGGTTAACTGTTATACTTTTATTATTTACTTATTAGACTCTAATAAACATTTTGAGACCAGTTAGAACGTTTTGCAATATGAATTGCACATTTGGCACCATATTGTTCACAAGGTACTTTTTAAGACCTATGTAACTAATGTATAGTGCAAATTTTTTAGTTAAGTTCTTTTAACGATAACAGACAAACCTCTCATTGGTTAACTGTTATACATTTATTATTTACTTATTAGACTCTAATAAACATTTTGAGACCAGTTAGAACGTTTAGCAATGTGAATTGCACATTTGGCACCATATTGTTCACAAGGTACTTTTTAGGACCTATGTAACTAATGTATAGTGCAAATTTTTTAGTTAAGTTCTTTTAACGATAACAGACAAACCTCTCATTGGTTAACTGTTATACTTTTATTATTTACTTATTAGACTCTAATAAACATTTTGAGACCAGTTAGAACGTTTAGCAATGTGAATTGCACATTTGGCACCATATTGTTCACAATGTACTTTTTAGGACCTATATAACTAATGTATAGTGCAAATTTTTTAGTTAAGTTGTTTTAACGATAACAGACAAACCTCTCATTGGTTAACTTTTATACTTTTATTATTTACGTATTAGACACTAATAAACATTTTGAGACCATTTAGAACTTTTAGCAATGTGAATTGCACATTTGGCACCATATTGTTCACAAGGTACTTTTTAGGGCTTTTATAACTAATGTATAGTGCAAATTTTTTAGTTAAGTTCTTTTAACGATAACAGACAAACCTTTCATTGGTTAACTGTTATACTTTTATTATTTACTTATTAGGCTCTAATAAACATTTTGAGACCAGTTAGAACGTTTTGCAATGTGAATTGCACATTTGGCACCATATTGTTCACAAGGTACTTTTTAGGACCTGTATAACTAATGTATAGGGCAAATTTTTTGGTTAAGTTCTTTTAACGATAACAGACAAACCTTTCATTGGTTAACTGTTATACTTTTATTATTTACTTATTAGACTCTAATAAACATTTTGAGACCAGTTAGAACGTTTTGCAATGTGAATTGCACATTTGGCACCATATTGTTCACAAGGTACTTTTTAGGGCTTTTATAACTAATGTATAGTGCAAATTTTTTAGTTAAGTTCTTTTAACGATAACAGACAAACCTCTCATTGGTTAACTGTTATACTTTTATTATTTACTTATTAGACTCTAATAAACATTTTGAGACCAGTTAGAATGTTTTGCAATGTGAATTGCACATTTGGCACCATATTGTTCACAAGGTACTTTTTAGGACCTATGTAACTAATGTATAGTGCAAATTTTTTAGTTAAGTTCTTTTAACGATAACAGACAAACCTTTCATTGGTTAACTGTTATACTTTTATTATTTACTTATTAGACTCTAATAAACATTTTGAGACCAGTTAGAACGTTTTGCAATGTGAATTGCACATTTGGCACCATATTGTTCACAAGGTACTTTTTAGGAACTATATAACTAATGTGTAGTGCAAATTTTTTAGTTAAGTTTTTTTAACGATAACAGACAAACCTCTCATTGGTTAACTGTTATACTTTTATTATTTACTTATTAGACTCTAATAAACATTTTGAAACCAGTTAGAATGTTTTGCAATGTGAATTGCACATTTGGCACCATATTGTTCACAAGGTACTTTTTAGGACCTATATAACTAATGTATAATGCAAATTTTTTAGTTAAGTTCTTTTAACGATAACAGACAAACCTCTCATTGGTTAACTGTTATACTTTTCTTATTTACTTATTAGACTCTAATAAACATTTTGAGACCAGTTAGAACGTTTTGCAATGTGAATTGCACATTTGGCACCATATTGTTCACAAGGTACTTTTTAGGACCTATGTAACTAATGTATAGTGCAAATTTTTTAGTTAAATTCTTTTAATGATAACAGACAAACCTTTTGTTGGTTAACTGTTATACTTTTATTATTTACTTATTAGACTCTAATAAACATTTTGAGACCAGTTAGAACGTTTTGCAATGTGAATTGCACATTTGGCACCATATTGTTCACAAGGTACTTTTTAGGACCTATGTAACTAATGTATAGTGCAAATTTTTTAGTTAAGTTCTTTTAACGATAACAGACAAACCTCTCGTTGGTTAACTGTTATACTTTTATTATTTACTTATTAGACTCTAATAAACATTTTGAGACCAGTTAGAACTTTTAGCAATGTGAATTGCACATTTGGCACCATATTGTTCACAAGGTACTTTTTAGGGCTTTTATAACTAATGTATAGTGCAAATTTTTTAGTTAAGTTCTTTTAACGATAACAGACAAACCTCTCATTGGTTAACTGTTATACTTTTATTATTTACTTATTAGACTCTAATAAACATTTTGAGACCAGTTAGAATGTTTTGCAATGTGAATTGCACATTTGGCACCATATTGTTCACAAGGTACTTTTTAGGACCTATGTAACTAATGTATAGTGCAAATTTTTTAGTTAAGTTCTTTTAACGATAACAGACAAACCTTTCATTGGTTAACTGTTATACTTTTATTATTTACTTATTAGACTCTAATAAACATTTTGAGACCAGTTAGAACGTTTTGCAATGTGAATTGCACATTTGGCACCATATTGTTCACAAGGTACTTTTTAGGAACTATATAACTAATGTGTAGTGCAAATTTTTTAGTTAAGTTTTTTTAACGATAACAGACAAACCTCTCATTGGTTAACTGTTATACTTTTATTATTTACTTATTAGACTCTAATAAACATTTTGAAACCAGTTAGAATGTTTTGCAATGTGAATTGCACATTTGGCACCATATTGTTCACAAGGTACTTTTTAGGACCTATATAACTAATGTATAATGCAAATTTTTTAGTTAAGTTCTTTTAACGATAACAGACAAACCTCTCATTGGTTAACTGTTATACTTTTCTTATTTACTTATTAGACTCTAATAAACATTTTGAGACCAGTTAGAACGTTTTGCAATGTGAATTGCACATTTGGCACCATATTGTTCACAAGGTACTTTTTAGGACCTATGTAACTAATGTATAGTGCAAATTTTTTAGTTAAGTTCTTTTAACGATAACAGACAAACCTCTCATTGGTTAACTGTTATACTTTTATTATTTACTTATTAGACTCTAATAAACATTTTGAGACCAGTTAGAATGTTTTGCAATGTGAATTGCACATTTGGCACCATATTGTTCACAAGGTACTTTTTAGGAACTATATAACTAATGTATAGTGCAAATTTTTTAGTTAAGTTCTTTTAACGATAACAGACAAACCTCTCATTGGTTAACTGTTATACTTTTATTATTTACTTATTAGACTCTAATAAACATTTTGAGACCAGTTAGAATGTTTTGCAATGTGAATTGCACATTTGGCACCATATTGTTCACAAGGTACTTTTTAGGACCTATGTAACTAATGTTTGGTGCAAATTTTTTAGTTAAGTTCTTTTAACGATAACAGACAAACCTTTCATTGGTTAACTGTTATACTTTTATTATTTACTTATTAGACTCTAATAAACATTTTGAGACCAGTTAGAACGTTTTGCAATGTGAATTGCACATTTGGCACCATATTGTTCACAAGGTACTTTTTAGGAACTATATAACTAATGTGTAGTGCAAAATTTTTAGTTAAGTTTTTTTAACGATAACAGACAAACCTCTCATTGGTTAACTGTTATACTTTTATTATTTACTTATTAGACTCTAATAAACATTTTGAGACCAGTTAGAACGTTTTGCAATATGAATTGCACATTTGGCACCATATTGTTCACAAGGTACTTTTTAAGACCTATGTAACTAATGTATAGTGCAAATTTTTTAGTTAAGTTCTTTTAACGATAACAGACAAACCTCTCATTGGTTAACTGTTATACATTTATTATTTACTTATTAGACTCTAATAAACATTTTGAGACCAGTTAGAACGTTTAGCAATGTGAATTGCACATTTGGCACCATATTGTTCACAAGGTACTTTTTAGGACCTATGTAACTAATGTATAGTGCAAATTTTTTAGTTAAGTTCTTTTAACGATAACAGACAAACCTCTCATTGGTTAACTGTTATACTTTTATTATTTACTTATTAGACTCTAATAAACATTTTGAGACCAGTTAGAACGTTTAGCAATGTGAATTGCACATTTGGCACCATATTGTTCACAATGTACTTTTTAGGACCTATATAACTAATGTATAGTGCAAATTTTTTAGTTAAGTTGTTTTAACGATAACAGACAAACCTCTCATTGGTTAACTTTTATACTTTTATTATTTACGTATTAGACACTAATAAACATTTTGAGACCATTTAGAACTTTTAGCAATGTGAATTGCACATTTGGCACCATATTGTTCACAAGGTACTTTTTAGGGCTTTTATAACTAATGTATAGTGCAAATTTTTTAGTTAAGTTCTTTTAACGATAACAGACAAACCTTTCATTGGTTAACTGTTATACTTTTATTATTTACTTATTAGGCTCTAATAAACATTTTGAGACCAGTTAGAACGTTTTGCAATGTGAATTGCACATTTGGCACCATATTGTTCACAAGGTACTTTTTAGGACCTGTATAACTAATGTATAGGGCAAATTTTTTGGTTAAGTTCTTTTAACGATAACAGACAAACCTTTCATTGGTTAACTGTTATACTTTTATTATTTACTTATTAGACTCTAATAAACATTTTGAGACCAGTTAGAACGTTTTGCAATGTGAATTGCACATTTGGCACCATATTGTTCACAAGGTACTTTTTAAGACCTATGTAACTAATGTATAGTGCAAATTTTTTAGTTAAGTTCTTTTAACGATAACAGACAAACCTCTCATTGGTTAACTGTTATACATTTATTATTTACTTATTAGACTCTAATAAACATTTTGAGACCAGTTAAAACGTTTAGCAATGTGAATTGCACATTTGGCACCATATTGTTCACAAGGTACTTTTTAGGACCTATGTAACTAATGTATAGTGCAAATTTTTTAGTTAAGTTCTTTTAACGATAACAGACAAACCTCTCATTGGTTAACTGTTATACTTTTATTATTTACTTATTAGACTTTAATAAACATTTTGAGACCAGTTAGAACTTTTAGCAATGTGAATTGCACATTTGGCACCATATTGTTCACAATGTACTTTTTAGGACCTATATAACTAATGTATAGTGCAAATTTTTTAGTTAAGTTCTTTTAACGATAACAGACAAACCTTTCATTAGTTAACTGTTATACTTTTATTATTTACTTATTAGACTCTAATAAACATTTTGAGACCAGTTAGAACTTTTAGCAATGTGAATTGCACATTTGGCACCATATTGTTCACAAGGTACTTTTTAGGACCTATATAACTAATGTATAGTGCAAATTTTTAGTTAAGTTCTTTTAACGATAACAGACAAACCTCTCATTGGTTAACTGTTATATTTTTATTATTTACTTATTAGACTCTAATAAACATTTTGAGACCAGTCAGAACGTTTAGCAATGTGAATTGCACATTTGGCACCATATTGTTCACAATGTACGTTTTAGGACCTATATAACTAATGTATAGTGCAAATTTTTTAGTTAAGTTCTTTTAACGATAACAGACAAACCTCTTATTGGTTAACTTTTATACTTTTATTATTTACTTATTAGACACTAATAAACATTTTGAGACCATTTAGAACTTTTAGCAATGTGAATTGCACATTTGGCACCATATTGTTCACAAGGTACTTTTTAGGGCTTTTATAACTAATGTATAGTGCAAATTTTTTAGTTAAGTTCTTTTAACGATAACAGACAAACCTCTCATTGGTTAACTGTTATACATTTATTATTTACTTATTAGACTCTAATAAACATTTTGAGACCAGTTAGAACGTTTAGCAATGTGAATTGCACATTTGGCACCATATTGTTCACAAGGTACTTTTTAGGACCTATGTAACTAATGTATAGTGCAAATTTTTTAGTTAAGTTCTTTTAACGATAACAGACAAACCTCTCATTGGTTAACTGTTATACTTTTATTATTTACTTATTAGACTCTAATAAACATTTTGAGACCAGTTAGAACGTTTAGCAATGTGAATTGCACATTTGGCACCATATTGTTCACAATGTACTTTTTAGGACCTATATAACTAATGTATAGTGCAAATTTTTTAGTTAAGTTCTTTTAACGATAACAGACAAACCTCTCATTGGTTAACTGTTATACTTTTATTATTTACTTATTAGACTCTAATAAACATTTTGAGACCAGTTAGAATGTTTTGCAATGTGAATTGCACATTTGGCACCATATTGTTCACAAGGTACTTTTTAGGACCTATGTAACTAATGTATAGTGCAAATTTTTTAGTTAAGTTCTTTTAACGATAACAGACAAACCTTTCATTGGTTAACTGTTATACTTTTATTATTTACTTATTAGACTCTAATAAACATTTTGAGACCAGTTAGAACGTTTTGCAATGTGAATTGCACATTTGGCACCATTTTGTTCACAAGGTACTTTTTAGGAACTATATAACTAATGTGTAGTGCAAATTTTTTAGTTAAGTTTTTTTAACGATAACAGACAAACCTCTCATTGGTTAACTGTTATACTTTTATTATTTACTTATTAGACTCTAATAAACATTTTGAAACCAGTTAGAATGTTTTGCAATGTGAATTGCACATTTGGCACCATATTGTTCACAAGGTACTTTTTAGGACCTATATAACTAATGTATAATGCAAATTTTTTAGTTAAGTTCTTTTAACGATAACAGACAAACCTCTCATTGGTTAACTGTTATACTTTTCTTATTTACTTATTAGACTCTAATAAACATTTTGAGACCAGTTAGAACGTTTTGCAATGTGAATTGCACATTTGGCACCATATTGTTCACAAGGTACTTTTTAGGACCTATGTAACTAATGTATAGTGCAAATTTTTTAGTTAAGTTCTTTTAACGATAACAGACAAACCTCTCATTGGTTAACTGTTATACTTTTATTATTTACTTATTAGACTCTAATAAACATTTTGAGACCAGTTAGAATGTTTTGCAATGTGAATTGCACATTTGGCACCATATTGTTCACAAGGTACTTTTTAGGAACTATATAACTAATGTATAGTGCAAATTTTTTAGTTAAGTTCTTTTAACGATAACAGACAAACCTCTCATTGGTTAACTGTTATACTTTTATTATTTACTTATTAGACTCTAATAAACATTTTGAGACCAGTTAGAATGTTTTGCAATGTGAATTGCACATTTGGCACCATATTGTTCACAATGTACTTTTTAGGACCTATGTAACTAATGTTTGGTGCAAATTTTTTAGTTAAGTTCTTTTAACGATAACAGACAAACCTTTCATTGGTTAACTGTTATACTTTTATTATTTACTTATTAGACTCTAATAAACATTTTGAGACCAGTTAGAACGTTTTGCAATGTGAATTGCACATTTGGCACCATATTGTTCACAAGGTACTTTTTAGGAACTATATAACTAATGTGTAGTGCAAATTTTTTAGTTAAGTTTTTTTAACGATAACAGACAAACCTCTCATTGGTTAACTGTTATACTTTTATTATTTACTTATTAGACTCTAATAAACATTTTGAGACCAGTTAGAACGTTTTGCAATGTGAATTGCACATTTGGCACCATATTGTTCACAAGGTACTTTTTAAGACCTATGTAACTAATGTATAGTGCAAATTTTTTAGTTAAGTTCTTTTAACGATAACAGACAAACCTCTCATTGGTTAACTGTTATACATTTATTATTTACTTATTAGACTCTAATAAACATTTTGAGACCAGTTAGAACGTTTAGCAATGTGAATTGCACATTTGGCACCATATTGTTCACAAGGTACTTTTTAGGACCTATGTAACTAATGTATAGTGCAAATTTTTTAGTTAAGTTCTTTTAACGATAACAGACAAACCTCTCATTGGTTAACTGTTATACTTTTATTATTTACTTATTAGACTCTAATAAACATTTTGAGACCAGTTAGAACGTTTAGCAATGTGAATTGCACATTTGGCACCATATTGTTCACAATGTACTTTTTAGGACCTATATAACTAATGTATAGTGCAAATTTTTTAGTTAAGTTCTTTTAACGATAAAAGACAAACCTCTCATTGGTTAACTTTTATACTTTTATTATTTACGTATTAGACACTAATAAACATTTTGAGACCATTTAGAACTTTTAGCAATGTGAATTGCACATTTGGCACCATATTGTTCACAAGGTACTTTTTAGGGCTTTTATAACTAATGTATAGTGCAAATTTTTTAGTTAAGTTCTTTTAACGATAACAGACAAACCTTTCATTGGTTAACTGTTATACTTTTATTATTTACTTATTAGGCTCTAATAAACATTTTGAGACCAGTTAGAACGTTTTGCAATGTGAATTGCACATTTGGCACCATATTGTTCACAAGGTACTTTTTAGGACCTGTATAACTAATGTATAGGGCAAATTTTTTGGTTAAGTTCTTTTAACGATAACAGACAAACCTTTCATTGGTTAACTGTTATACTTTTATTATTTACTTATTAGACTCTAATAAACATTTTGAGACCAGTTAGAACGTTTTGCAATGTGAATTGCACATTTGGCACCATATTGTTCACAAGGTACTTTTTAAGACCTATGTAACTAATGTATAGTGCAAATTTTTTAGTTAAGTTCTTTTAACGATAACAGACAAACCTCTCATTGGTTAACTGTTATACATTTATTATTTACTTATTAGACTCTAATAAACATTTTGAGACCAGTTAAAACGTTTAGCAATGTGAATTGCACATTTGGCACCATATTGTTCACAAGGTACTTTTTAGGACCTATGTAACTAATGTATAGTGCAAATTTTTTAGTTAAGTTCTTTTAACGATAACAGACAAACCTCTCATTGGTTAACTGTTATACTTTTATTATTTACTTATTAGACTTTAATAAACATTTTGAGACCAGTTAGAACTTTTAGCAATGTGAATTGCACATTTGGCACCATATTGTTCACAATGTACTTTTTAGGACCTATATAACTAATGTATAGTGCAAATTTTTTAGTTAAGTTCTTTTAACGATAACAGACAAACCTTTCATTAGTTAACTGTTATACTTTTATTATTTACTTATTAGACTCTAATAAACATTTTGAGACCAGTTAGAACTTTTAGCAATGTGAATTGCACATTTGGCACCATATTGTTCACAAGGTACTTTTTAGGACCTATATAACTAATGTATAGTGCAAATTTTTAGTTAAGTTCTTTTAACGATAACAGACAAACCTCTCATTGGTTAACTGTTATATTTTTATTATTTACTTATTAGACTCTAATAAACATTTTGAGACCAGTCAGAACGTTTAGCAATGTGAATTGCACATTTGGCACCATATTGTTCACAATGTACGTTTTAGGACCTATATAACTAATGTATAGTGCAAATTTTTTAGTTAAGTTCTTTTAACGATAACAGACAAACCTCTCATTGGTTAACTTTTATACTTTTATTATTTACTTATTAGACACTAATAAACATTTTGAGACCATTTAGAACTTTTAGCAATGTGAATTGCACATTTGGCACCATATTGTTCACAAGGTACTTTTTAGGGCTTTTATAACTAATGTATAGTGCAAATTTTTTAGTTAAGTTCTTTTAACGATAACAGACAAACCTCTCATTGGTTAACTGTTATACATTTATTATTTACTTATTAGACTCTAATAAACATTTTGAGACCAGTTAGAACGTTTAGCAATGTGAATTGCACATTTGGCACCATATTGTTCACAAGGTACTTTTTAGGACCTATGTAACTAATGTATAGTGCAAATTTTTTAGTTAAGTTCTTTTAACGATAACAGACAAACCTCTCATTGGTTAACTGTTATACTTTTATTATTTACTTATTAGACTCTAATAAACATTTTGAGACCAGTTAGAACGTTTAGCAATGTGAATTGCACATTTGGCACCATATTGTTCACAATGTACTTTTTAGGACCTATATAACTAATGTGTAGTGCAAATTTTTTAGTTAAGTTCTTTTAACGATAACAGACAAACCTCTCATTGGTTAACTTTTATACTTTTATTATTTACTTATTAGACACTAATAAACATTTTGAGACCATTTAGAACTTTTAGCAATGTGAATTGCACATTTGGCACCATATTGTTCACAAGGTACTTTTTAGGGCTTTTATAACTAATGTATAGTGCAAATTTTTTAGTTAAGTTCTTTTAACGATAACAGACAAACCTTTCATTGGTTAACTGTTATACTTTTATTATTTACTTATTAGGCTCTAATAAACATTTTGAGACCAGTTAGAACGTTTTGCAATGTGAATTGCACATTTGGCACCATATTGTTCACAAGGTACTTTTTAGGACCTGTATAACTAATGTATAGGGCAAATTTTTTGGTTAAGTTCTTTTAACGATAACAGACAAACCTTTCATTGGTTAACTGTTATACTTTTATTATTTACTTATTAGACTCTAATAAACATTTTGAGACCAGTTAGAACGTTTTGCAATGTGAATTAAACATTTGGCACCGTATTGTTCACAAGGTACTTTTTAGGACCTATGTAACTAATGTATAGTGCAAATTTTTTAGTTAAGTTCTTTTAACGATAACAGACAAACCTTTCATTGGTTAACTGTTATACATTTATTATTTACTTATTAGACTCTAATAAACATTTTCAGACTAGTTAGAACTTTTAGCAATGTGAATTGCACATTTGGCACCATATTGTTCACAAGGTACTTTTTAGGGCCTATGTAACTAATGTATAGTGCAAATTTTTTAGTTAAGTTCTTTTAACGATAACAGACAAACCTCTCATTGGTTAACTGTTATATTTTTATTATTTACTTATTAGACTCTAATAAACATTTTGAGACCAGTTAGAATGTTTTGCAATGTGAATTGCACATTTGGCACCATATTGTTCACAAGGTACTTTTTAGGAACTATATAACTAATGTATAGTGCAAATTTTTTAGTTAAGTTCTTTTAACGATAACAGACAAACCTCTCATTGGTTAACTGTTATACTTTTATTATTTACTTATTATACTCTAATAAACATTTTGAGACCAGTTAGAACGTTTTGCAATGTGAATTGCACATTTGGCACCATATTGTTCACAAGGTACTTTTTAGGAACTATATAACTAATGTGTAGTGCAAATTTTTTAGTTAAGTTTTTTTAACGATAACAGACAAACCTCTCATTGGTTAACTGTTATACTTTTATTATTTACTTATTAGACTCTAATAAACATTTTGAGACCAGTTAGAACGTTTTGCAATGTGAATTGCACATTTGGCACCATATTGTTCACAAGGTACTTTTTAGGAACTATATAACTAATGTGTAGTGCAAATTTTTTAGTTAAGTTTTTTTAACGATAACAGACAAACCTCTCATTGGTTAACTGTTATACTTTTATTATTTACTTATTAGACTCTAATAAACATTTTGAGACCAGTTAGAACGTTTTGCAATGTGAATTGCACATTTGGCACCATATTGTTCACAATGTACTTTTTAAGACCTATGTAACTAATGTATAGTGCAAATTTTTTAGTTAAGTTCTTTTAACGATAACAGACAAACCTCTCATTGGTTAACTGTTATACATTTATTATTTACTTATTAGACTCTAATAAACATTTTGAGACCAGTTAGAACGTTTAGCAATGTGAATTGCACATTTGGCACCATATTGTTCACAAGGTACTTTTTAGGACCTATGTAACTAATGTATAGTGCAAATTTTTTAGTTAAGTTCTTTTAACGATAACAGACAAACCTCTCATTGGTTAACTGTTATACTTTTATTATTTACTTATTAGACTCTAATAAACATTTTGAGACCAGTTAGAACGTTTAGCAATGTGAATTGCACATTTGGCACCATATTGTTCACAAGGTACTTTTTAGGGCTTTTATAACTAATGTATAGTGCAAATTTTTTAGTTAAGTTCTTTTAACGATAACAGACAAACCTCTCATTGGTTAACTGTTATACATTTATTATTTACTTATTAGACTCTAATAAACATTTTGAGACCAGTTAGAACGTTTAGCAATGTGAATTGCACATTTGGCACCATATTGTTCACAAGGTACTTTTTAGGACCTATGTAACTAATGTATAGTGCAAATTTTTTAGTTAAGTTCTTTCAACGATAACAGACAAACCTCTCATTGGTTAACTGTTATACTTTTATTATTTACTTATTAGACTCTAATAAACATTTTGAGACCAGTTAGAACGTTTAGCAATGTGAATTGCACATTTGGCACCATATTGTTCACAATGTACTTTTTAGGACCTATATAACTAATGTGTAGTGCAAATTTTTTAGTTAAGTTCTTTTAACGATAACAGACAAACCTCTCATTGGTTAACTGTTATACTTTTATTATTTACTTATTAGACACTAATAAACATTTTGAGACCATTTAGAACTTTTAGCAATGTGAATTGCACATTTGGCACCATATTGTTCACAAGGTACTTTTTAGGGCTTTTATAACTAATGTATAGTGCAAATTTTTTAGTTAAGTTCTTTTAACGATAACAGACAAACCTTTCATTGGTTAACTGTTATACTTTTATTATTTACTTATTAGGCTCTAATAAACATTTTGAGACCAGTTAGAACGTTTTGCAATGTGAATTGCACATTTGGCACCATATTGTTCACAAGGTACTTTTTAGGACCTGTATAACTAATGTATAATGCAAATTTTTTGGTTAAGTTCTTTTAACGATAACAGACAAACCTTTCATTGGTTAACTGTTATACTTTTATTATTTACTTATTAGACTCTAATAAAAATTTTGAGACCAGTTAGAACGTTTTGCAATGTGAATTAAACATTTGGCACCGTATTGTTCACAAGGTACTTTTTAGGACCTATGTAACTAATGTATAGTGCAAATTTTTTAGTTAAGTTCTTTTAACGATAACAGACAAACCTTTCATTGGTTAACTGTTATACATTTATTATTTACTTATTAGACTCTAATAAACATTTTGAGACCAGTTAGAACGTTTAGCAATATGATTTGCACATTTGGCACCATATTGTTCACAATGTACTTTTTAGAACCTATATAACTAATGTATAGTGCAAATTTTTTAGTTAAGTTCTTTTAACGATAACAGACAAACCTTTCATTGGTTACCTTTTATACTTTTATTATTTACTTATTAGACTCTAATAAACATTTTGAGACTAGTTAGAACTTTTAGCAATGTGAATTGCACATTTGGCACCATATTGTTCACAAGGTACTTTTTAGGGCCTATGTAACTAATGTATAGTGCAAATTTTTTAGTTAAGTTGTTTTAACGATAACAGACAAACCTCTCATTGGTTAACTGTTATATTTTTATTATTTACTTATTAGACTCTAATAAACATTTTGAGACCAGTTAGAATGTTTTGCAATGTGAATTGCACATTTGGCACCATATTGTTCACAAGGTACTTTTTAGGAACTATATAACTAATGTATAGTGCAAATTTTTTAGTTAAGTTCTTTTAACGATAACAGACAAACCTCTCATTGGTTAACTGTTATACTTTTATTATTTACTTATTATACTCTAATAAACATTTTGAGACCAGTTAGAACGTTTTGCAATGTGAATTGCACATTTGGCACCATATTGTTCACAAGGTACTTTTTAGGAACTATATAACTAATGTGTAGTGCAAATTTTTTAGTTAAGTTTTTTTAACGATAACAGACAAACCTCTCATTGGTTAACTGTTATACTTTTATTATTTACTTATTAGACTCTAATAAACATTTTGAGACCAGTTAGAACGTTTTGCAATGTGAATTGCACATTTGGCACCATATTGTTCACAAGGTACTTTTTAGAAACTATATAACTAATGTGTAGTGCAAATTTTTTAGTTAAGTTTTTTTAACGATAACAGACAAACCTCTCATTGGTTAACTGTTATACTTTTATTATTTACTTATTAGACTCTAATAAACATTTTGAGACCAGTTAGAACGTTTTGCAATGTGAATTGCACATTTGGCACCATATTGTTCACAAGGTACTTTTTAAGACCTATGTAACTAATGTATAGTGCAAATTTTTTAGTTAAGTTCTTTTAACGATAACAGACAAACCTCTCATTGGTTAACTGTTATACATTTATTATTTACTTATTAGACTCTAATAAACATTTTGAGACCAGTTAGAACGTTTAGCAATGTGAATTGCACATTTGGCACCATATTGTTCACAAGGTACTTTTTAGGACCTATGTAACTAATGTATAGTGCAAATTTTTTAGTTAAGTTCTTTTAACGATAACAGACAAACCTCTCATTGGTTAACTGTTATACTTTTATTATTTACTTATTAGACTCTAATAAACATTTTGAGACCAGTTAGAACGTTTAGCAATGTGAATTGCACATTTGGCACCATATTGTTCACAATGTACTTTTTAGGACCTATATAACTAATGTATAGTGCAAATTTTTTAGTTAAGTTCTTTTAACGATAACAGACAAACCTCTCATTGGTTAACTTTTATACTTTTATTATTTACGTATTAGACACTAATAAACATTTTGAGACCATTTAGAACTTTTAGCAATGTGAATTGCACATTTGGCACCATATTGTTCACAAGGTACTTTTTAGGGCTTTTATAACTAATGTATAGTGCAAATTTTTTAGTTAAGTTCTTTTAACGATAACAGACAAACCTTTCATTGGTTAACTGTTATACTTTTATTATTTACTTATTAGGCTCTAATAAACATTTTGAGACCAGTTAGAACGTTTTGCAATGTGAATTGCACATTTGGCACCATATTGTTCACAAGGTACTTTTTAGGACCTGTATAACTAATGTATAGGGCAAATTTTTTGGTTAAGTTCTTTTAACGATAACAGACAAACCTTTCATTGGTTAACTGTTATACTTTTATTATTTACTTATTAGACTCTAATAAACATTTTGAGACCAGTTAGAACGTTTTGCAATGTGAATTGCACATTTGGCACCATATTGTTCACAAGGTACTTTTTAGGACCTATGTAACTAATGTATAGTGCAAATTTTTTAGTTAAGTTCTTTTAACGATAACAGACAAACCTCTCATTGGTTAACTGTTATACATTTATTATTTACTTATTAGACTCTAATAAACATTTTGAGACCAGTTAAAACGTTTAGCAATGTGAATTGCACATTTGGCACCATATTGTTCACAAGGTACTTTTTAGGACCTATGTAACTAATGTATAGTGCAAATTTTTTAGTTAAGTTCTTTTAACGATAACAGACAAACCTCTCATTGGTTAACTGTTATACTTTTATTATTTACTTATTAGACTTTAATAAACATTTTGAGACCAGTTAGAACTTTTAGCAATGTGAATTGCACATTTGGCACCATATTGTTCACAATGTACTTTTTAGGACCTATATAACTAATGTATAGTGCAAATTTTTTAGTTAAGTTCTTTTAACGATAACAGACAAACCTTTCATTAGTTAACTGTTATACTTTTATTATTTACTTATTAGACTCTAATAAACATTTTGAGACCAGTTAGAACTTTTAGCAATGTGAATTGCACATTTGGCACCATATTGTTCACAAGGTACTTTTTAGGACCTATATAACTAATGTATAGTGCAAATTTTTAGTTAAGTTCTTTTAACGATAACAGACAAACCTCTCATTGGTTAACTGTTATATTTTTATTATTTACTTATTAGACTCTAATAAACATTTTGAGACCAGTCAGAACGTTTAGCAATGTGAATTGCACATTTGGCACCATATTGTTCACAATGTACGTTTTAGGACCTATATAACTAATGTATAGTGCAAATTTTTTAGTTAAGTTCTTTTAACGATAACAGACAAACCTCTCATTGGTTAACTTTTATACTTTTATTATTTACTTATTAGACACTAATAAACATTTTGAGACCATTTAGAACTTTTAGCAATGTGAATTGCACATTTGGCACCATATTGTTCACAAGGTACTTTTTAGGGCTTTTATAACTAATGTATAGTGCAAATTTTTTAGTTAAGTTCTTTTAACGATAACAGACAAACCTCTCATTGGTTAACTGTTATACATTTATTATTTACTTATTAGACTCTAATAAACATTTTGAGACCAGTTAGAACGTTTAGCAATGTGAATTGCACATTTGGCACCATATTGTTCACAAGGTACTTTTTAGGACCTATGTAACTAATGTATAGTGCAAATTTTTTAGTTAAGTTCTTTTAACGATAACAGACAAACCTCTCATTGGTTAACTGTTATACTTTTATTATTTACTTATTAGACTCTAATAAACATTTTGAGACCAGTTAGAACGTTTAGCAATGTGAATTGCACATTTGGCACCATATTGTTCACAATGTACTTTTTAGGACCTATATAACTAATGTGTAGTGCAAATTTTTTAGTTAAGTTCTTTTAACGATAACAGACAAACCTCTCATTGGTTAACTTTTATACTTTTATTATTTACTTATTAGACACTAATAAACATTTTGAGACCATTTAGAACTTTTAGCAATGTGAATTGCACATTTGGCACCATATTGTTCACAAGGTACTTTTTAGGGCTTTTATAACTAATGTATAGTGCAAATTTTTTAGTTAAGTTCTTTTAACGATAACAGACAAACCTTTCATTGGTTAACTGTTATACTTTTATTATTTACTTATTAGGCTCTAATAAACATTTTGAGACCAGTTAGAACGTTTTGCAATGTGAATTGCACATTTGGCACCATATTGTTCACAAGGTACTTTTTAGGACCTGTATAACTAATGTATAGGGCAAATTTTTTGGTTAAGTTCTTTTAACGATAACAGACAAACCTTTCATTGGTTAACTGTTATACTTTTATTATTTACTTATTAGACTCTAATAAACATTTTGAGACCAGTTAGAACGTTTTGCAATGTGAATTGCACATTTGGCACCGTATTGTTCACAAGGTACTTTTTAGGACCTATGTAACTAATGTATAGTGCAAATTTTTTAGTTAAGTTCTTTTAACGATAACAGACAAACCTTTCATTGGTTAACTGTTATACATTTATTATTTACTTATTAGACTCTAATAAACATTTTGAGACCAGTTAGAACGTTTAGCAATATGCTTTGCAATTTGGCACCATATTGTTCACAATGTACTTTTTAGGACCTATATAACTAATGTATAGTGCAAATTTTTTAGTTAAGTTCTTTTAACGATAACAGACAAACCTTTCATTGGTTACCTTTTATACTTTTATTATTTACTTATTAGACTCTAATAAACATTTTGAGACTAGTTAGAACTTTTAGCAATGTGAATTGCACATTTGGCACCATATTGTTCACAAGGTACTTTTTAGGGCCTATGTAACTAATGTATAGTGCAAATTTTTTAGTTAAGTTCTTTTAACGATAACAGACAAACCTCTCATTGGTTAACTGTTATATTTTTATTATTTACTTATTAGACTCTAATAAACATTTTGAGACCAGTTAGAATGTTTGGCAATGTGAATTGCACATTTGGCACCATATTGTTCACAAGGTACTTTTTAGGAACTATATAACTAATGTATAGTGCAAATTTTTTAGTTAAGTTCTTTTAACGATAACAGACAAACCTCTCATTGGTTAACTGTTATACTTTTATTATTTACTTATTATACTCTAATAAACATTTTGAGACCAGTTAGAACGTTTTGCAATGTGAATTGCACATTTGGCACCATATTGTTCACAAGGTACTTTTTAGGAACTATATAACTAATGTGTAGTGCAAATTTTTTAGTTAAGTTTTTTTAACGATAACAGACAAACCTCTCATTGGTTAACTGTTATACTTTTATTATTTACTTATTAGACTCTAATAAACATTTTGAAACCAGTTAGAATGTTTTGCAATGTGAATTGCACATTTGGCACCATATTGTTCACAAGGTACTTTTTAGGACCTATATAACTAATGTATAATGCAAATTTTTTAGTTAAGTTCTTTTAACGATAACAGACAAACCTCTCATTGGTTAACTGTTATACTTTTATTATTTCCTTATTAGACTCTAATAAACATTTTGAGACCAGTTAGAACGTTTTGCAATGTGAATTGCACATTTGGCACCATATTGTTCACAAGGTACTTTTTAGGACCTATGTAACTAATGTATAGTGCAAATTTTTTAGTTAAGTTCTTTTAACGATAACAGACAAACCTCTCATTGGTTAACTTTTATACTTTTATTATTTACTTATTAGACACTAATAAACATTTTGAGACCATTTAGAACTTTTAGCAATGTGAATTGCACATTTGGCACCATATTGTTCACAAGGTACTTTTTAGGGCTTTTATAACTAATGTATAGTGCAAATTTTTTAGTTAAGTTCTTTTAACGATAACAGACAAACCTCTCATTGGTTAACTGTTATACATTTATTATTTACTTATTAGACTCTAATAAACATTTTGAGACCAGTTAGAACGTTTAGCAATGTGAATTGCACATTTGGCACCATATTGTTCACAAGGTACTTTTTAGGACCTATGTAACTAATGTATAGTGCAAATTTTTTAGTTAAGTTCTTTTAACGATAACAGACAAACCTCTCATTGGTTAACTGTTATACTTTTATTATTTACTTATTAGACTCTAATAAACATTTTGAGACCAGTTAGAACGTTTAGCAATGTGAATTGCACATTTGGCACCATATTGTTCACAATGTACTTTTTAGGACCTATATAACTAATGTGTAGTGCAAATTTTTTAGTTAAGTTCTTTTAACGATAACAGACAAACCTCTCATTGGTTAACTTTTATACTTTTATTATTTACTTATTGGACACTAATAAACATTTTGAGACCATTTAGAACTTTTAGCAATGTGAATTGCACATTTGGCACCATATTGTTCACAAGGTACTTTTTAGGGCTTTTATAACTAATGTATAGTGCAAATTTTTTAGTTAAGTTCTTTTAACGATAACAGACAAACCTTTCATTGGTTAACTGTTATACATTTATTATTTACTTATTAGACTTTAATAAACATTTTGAGACCAGTTAGAACGTTTAGCAATATGATTTGCAATTTGGCACCTTATTGTTCACAATGTACTTTTTAGGACCTATATAACTAATGTATAGTGCAATTTTTTTAGTTAAGTTCTTTTAACGATAACAGACAAACCTTTCATTGGTTACCTTTTATACTTTTATTATTTACTTATTAGACTCTAATAAACATTTTGAGACTAGTTAGAACTTTTAGCAATGTGAATTGCACATTTGGCACCATATTGTTCACAAGGTACTTTTTAGGGCCTATGTAACTAATGTATAGTGCAAATTTTTTAGTTAAGTTCTTTTAACGATAACAGACAAACCTCTCATTGGTTAACTGTTATACTTTTATTATTTACTTATTAGACTCTAATAAACATTTTGAGACCAGTTAGAATGTTTTGCAATGTGAATTGCACATTTGGCACCATATTGTTCACAAGGTACTTTTTAGGAACTATATAACTAATGTATAGTGCAAATTTTTTAGTTAAGTTCTTTTAACGATAACAGACAAACCTCTCATTGGTTAACTGTTATACTTTTATTATTTACTTATTATACTCTAATAAACATTTTGAGACCAGTTAGAACGTTTTGCAATGTGAATTGCACATTTGGCACCATATTGTTCACAAGGTACTTTTTAGGAACTATATAACTAATGTGTAGTGCAAATTTTTTAGTTAAGTTTTTTTAACGATAACAGACAAACCTCTCATTGGTTAACTGTTATACTTTTATTATTTACTTATTAGACTCTAATAAACATTTTGAAACCAGTTAGAATGTTTTGCAATGTGAATTGCACATTTGGCACCATATTGTTCACAAGGTACTTTTTAGGACCTATATAACTAATGTATAATGCAAATTTTTTAGTTAAGTTCTTTTAACGATAACAGACAAACCTCTCATTGGTTAACTGTTATACTTTTATTATTTCCTTATTAGACTCTAATAAACATTTTGAGACCAGTTAGAACGTTTTGCAATGTGAATTGCACATTTGGCACCATATTGTTCACAAGGTACTTTTTAGGACCTATGTAACTAATGTATAGTGCAAATTTTTTAGTTAAGTTCTTTTAACGATAACAGACAAACCTCTCATTGGTTAACTGTTATACTTTTATTATTTACTTATTAGACTCTAATAAACATTTTGAGACCAGTTAGAATGTTTTGCAATGTGAATTGCACATTTGGCACCATATTGTTCACAAGGTACTTTTTAGGAACTATATAACTAATGTATAGTGCAAATTTTTTAGTTAAGTTCTTTTAACGATAACAGACAAACCTCTCATTGGTTAACTGTTATACTTTTATTATTTACTTATTAGACTCTAATAAACATTTTGAGACCAGTTAGAATGTTTTGCAATGTGAATTGCACATTTGGCACCATATTGTTCACAAGGTACTTTTTAGGATCTATGGAACTAATGTTTGGTGCAAATTTTTTAGTTAAGTTCTTTTAACGATAACAGACAAACCTTTCATTGGTTAACTGTTATACTTTTATTATTTACTTATTAGACTCTAATAAACATTTTGAGACCAGTTAGAACGTTTTGCAATGTGAATTGCACATTTGGCACCATATTGTTCACAAGGTACTTTTTAGGAACTATATAACTAATGTGTAGTGCAAATTTTTTAGTTAAGTTTTTTTAACGATAACAGACAAACCTCTCATTGGTTAACTGTTATACTTTTATTATTTACTTATTAGACTCTAATAAACATTTTGAGACCAGTTAGAACGTTTTGCAATGTGAATTGCACATTTGGCACCATATTGTTCACAAGGTACTTTTTAAGGCTTTTATAACTAATGTATAGTGCAAATTTTTTAGTTAAGTTCTTTTAACGATAACAGACAAACCTCTCATTGGTTAACTGTTATACTTTTATTATTTACTTATTAGGCTCTAATAAACATTTTGAGACCAGTTAGAACGTTTTGCAATGTGAATTGCACATTTGGCACCATATTGTTCACAAGGTACTTTTTAGGACCTATATAACTAATGTATAGTGCAAATTTTTTGGTTAAGTTCTTTTAACGATAACAGACAAACCTTTCATTGGTTAACTGTTATACTTTTATTATTTACTTATTAGACTCTAATAAACATTTTGAGACCAGTTAGAACGTTTTGCAATGTGAATTAAACATTTGGCACCGTATTGTTCACAAGGTACTTTTTAGGACCTATGTAACTAATGTATAGTGCAAATTTTTTAGTTAAGTTCTTTTAACGATAACAGACAAACCTTTCATTGGTTAACTGTTATACTTTTATTATTTACTTTTTACACTCTAATAAACATTTTGAGACCAGTTAAAACGTTTTGCAATGTGAATTGCAAATTTGGCACCATATTCTTCACAAGGTACTTTTTAGGACCTATATGACTAATGTATAGTGCAATTTTTTTTAGTTAAGTTGTTTTAACGATAACAGACAAACCTTTCATTGGTTAACTGTTATACTTTTATTATTTACTTATTAGACTCTAATAAACATTTTGAGACCAGTTAGAACGTTTTGCAATGTGAATTGCACATTTGGCACCATATTGTTCACAAGGTACTTTTTAGGAACTATTCAACTAATGTATAGTGCAAATTTTTTAGTTAAGTTCTTTTAACGATAACAGACAAACCTCTCATTGGTTAACTGTTATACTTTTATTATTTACTTATTAGACTCTAATAAACATTTTGAGACCAGTTAGAATGATTTGCAATGTGAATTGCACATTTGGCACCATATTGTTCACAAGGTACTTTTTAGGACCTATATAACTAATGTATAGTGCAAATTTTTTAGTTAAGTTCTTTTAACGATAACAGACAAACCTTTGATTGGTTAACTGTTATACTTTTATTATTTACTTATTAGACTCTAATAAACATTTTGAGACCAGTTAGAACGTTTTGCAATGTGAATCGCACATTTGGCACCATATTGTTCACAAGGTACTTTTTAGGACCTATGTAACTAATGTATAGTGCAAATTTTTTAGTTAAGTTCTTTTAACGATAACAGACAAACCTCTCGTTGGTTAACTGTTATACTTATATTATTTACTTATTAGACTCTAATAAACTTTTTGAGACCAGTTAAAACGTTTTGCAATGTGAATTGCACATTTGGCAACATATTGTTCACAAGGTACTTTTTAGGACCTATATGACTAATGTATAGTGCAAAATTTTTAGTTAAGTTGTTTTAACGATAACAGACAAACCTTTCATTGGTTAACTGTTATACTTTTATTATTTACTTATTAGACTCTAATAAACAATTTGAGACTAGTTAGAAAGTTTTGCAACGTGAATTGCACATGTGGCACCATATTGTTTACAAGGTACTTTTTAGGTCCTATGTAACTAATGTATAGTGCAATTTTTTTAGTTAAGTTCTTTTAACGATAACAGACAAACCTTTCATTGGTTAACTGTTATACTTTTATTATTTACTTATTAGACTCTAATAAACATTTTGAGACCAGTTAGAACTTTTTGCAATGTGAATTGCACATTTGGCACCATATTGTTCACAATGTACTTTTTAGGACCTATATAACTAATGTATAGTGCAAATTTTTTAGTTAAGTTCTTTTAACGATAACAGACAAACCTTTCATTGGTTAAATTTTGTACTTTTATTATTTCCTTATTAGACTCTAATAAACAAATTGAGACCATTTAGAACTTTTAGCAATGTGAATTGCACATTTGGCACCATATTGTTCACAAGGTACTTTTTAGGGCTTTTATAACTAATGTATAGTGCAAATTTTTTAGTTAAGTTCTTTTAACGATAACAGACAAACCTTTCATTGGTTAACTGTTATACTTTTATTATTTACTTATTAGGCTGTAATAAACATTTTGAGACCAGTTAGAACGTTTTGCAATGTGAATTGCACATTTGGCACCATATTGTTCACAAGGTACTTTTTAGGACCTGTATAACTAATGTATAGGGCAAATTTTTTGGTTAAGTTCTTTTAACGATAACAGACAAACCTTTCATTGGTTAACTGTTATACTTTTATTATTTACTTATTAGACTCTAATAAACATTTTGAGACCAGTTAGAACGTTTTGCAATGTGAATTAAACATTTGGCACCGTTTTGTTCACAAGGTACTTTTTAGGACCTATGTAACTAATGTATA
The DNA here is from genome assembly GCF_947623445.1 of Clavelina lepadiformis. NCBI lineage: Eukaryota > Metazoa > Chordata > Ascidiacea > Aplousobranchia > Clavelinidae > Clavelina > Clavelina lepadiformis. Next base: position 4,777,936 of record NC_135246.1, read on the forward strand.
GTGCAAATTTTTTAGTTAAGTTCTTTTAACGATAACAGACAAACCTTTCATTGGTTAACTGTTATACATTTATTATTTACTTATTAGACTCTAATAAACATTTTGAGACCAGTTAGAACGTTTAGCAATATGATTTGCAATTTGGCACCATATTGTTCACAATGTACTTTTTAGGACCTATATAACTAATGTATAGTGCAATTTTTTTAGTTAAGTTCTTTTAACGATAACAGACAAACCTTTCATTGGTTACCTTTTATACTTTTATTATTTACTTATTAGACTCTAATAAACATTTTGAGACTAGTTAGAACTTTTAGCAATGTGAATTGCACATTTGGCACCATATTGTTCACAAGGTACTTTTTAGGGCCTATGTAACTAATGTATAGTGCAAATTTTTTAGTTAAGTTCTTTTAACGATAACAGACAAACCTCTCATTGGTTAACTGTTATACTTTTATTATTTACTTATTAGACTCTAATAAACATTTTGAGACCAGTTAGAATGTTTTGCAATGTGAATTGCACATTTGGCACCATATTGTTCACAAGGTACTTTTTAGGAACTATATAACTAATGTATAGTGCAAATTTTTTAGTTAAGTTCTTTTAACGATAATAGACAAACCTCTCATTGGTTAACTGTTATACTTTTATTATTTACTTATTATACTCTAATAAACATTTTGAGACCAGTTAGAACGTTTTGCAATGTGAATTGCACATTTGGCACCATATTGTTCACAAGGTACTTTTTAGGAACTATATAACTAATGTGTAGTGCAAATTTTTTAGTTAAGTTTTTTTAACGATAACAGACAAACCTCTCATTGGTTAACTGTTATACTTTTATTATTTACTTATTAGACTCTAATAAACATTTTGAAACCAGTTAGAATGTTTTGCAATGTGAATTGCACATTTGGCACCATATTGTTCACAAGGTACTTTTTAGGACCTATATAACTAATGTATAATGCAAATTTTTTAGTTAAGTTTTTTTAACGATAACAGACAAACCTCTCATTGGTTAACTGTTATACTTTTATTATTTCCTTATTAGACTCTAATAAACATTTTGAAACCAGTTAGAACGTTTTGCAATGTGAATTGCACATTTGGCACCATATTGATCACAAGGTACTTTTTAGGACCTATGTAACTAATGTTTGGTGCAAATTTTTTAGTTAAGTTCTTTTAACGATAACAGACAAACCTTTCATTGGTTAACTGTTATACTTTTATTATTTACTTATTAGACTCTAATAAACATTTTGAGACCAGTTAGAACGTTTTGCAATGTGAATTGCACATTTGGCACCATATTGTTCACAAGGTACTTTTTAAGACCTATGTAACTAATGTATAGTGCAAATTTTTTAGTTAAGTTCTTTTAACGATAACAGACAAACCTCTCATTGGTTAACTGTTATACATTTATTATTTACTTATTAGACTCTAATAAACATTTTGAGACCAGTTAAAACGTTTAGCAATGTGAATTGCACATTTGGCACCATATTGTTCACAAGGTACTTTTTAGGACCTATGTAACTAATGTATAGTGCAAATTTTTTAGTTAAGTTCTTTTAACGATAACAGACAAACCTCTCATTGGTTAACTGTTATACTTTTATTATTTACTTATTAGACTTTAATAAACATTTTGAGACCATTTAGAACTTTTAGCAATGTGAATTGCACATTTGGCACCATATTGTTCACAAGGTACTTTTTAGGACCTATATAACTAATGTATAGTGCAAATTTTTTAGTTAAGTTCTTTTAACGATAACAGACAAACCTTTCATTAGTTAACTGTTATACTTTTATTATTTACTTATTAGACTCTAATAAACATTTTGAGACCAGTTAGAACTTTTAGCAATGTGAATTGCACATTTGGCACCATATTGTTCACAAGGTACTTTTTAGGGCCTATATAACTAATGTATAGTGCAAATTTTTAGTTAAGTTCTTTTAACGATAACAGACAAACCTATCGTTGGTTAACTGTTATACTTTTATTATTTACTTATTAGACTCTAATAAACATTTTGAGACCAGTTAGAACGTTTAGCAATGTGAATTGCACATTTGGCACCATATTGTTCACAATGTACTTTTTAGGACCTATATAACTAATGTATAGTGCAAATTTTTTAGTTAAGTTCTTTTAACGATAACAGACAAACCTCTCATTGGTTAACTTTTATACTTTTATTATTTCCTTATTAGACACTAATAAACATTTTGAGACCATTTAGAACTTTTAGCAATGTGAATTGCACATTTGGCACCATATTGTTCACAAGGTACTTTTTAGGGCTTTTATAACTAATGTATAGTGCAAATTTTTTAGTTAAGTTCTTTTAACGATAACAGACAAACCTCTCATTGGTTAACTGTTATACTTTTATTATTTACTTATTAGGCTCTAATAAACATTTTGAGACCAGTTAGAACGTTTTGCAATGTGAATTGCACATTTGGCACCATATTGTTCACAAGGTACTTTTTAGGACCTATATAACTAATGTATAGTGCAAATTTTTTGGTTAAGTTCTTTTAACGATAACAGACAAACCTTTCATTGGTTAACTGTTATACTTTTATTATTTACTTATTAGACTCTAATAAACATTTTGAGACCAGTTAGAACGTTTTGCAATGTGAATTGCACATTTGGCACCATATTGTTCACAAGGTACTTTTTAAGACCTATGTAACTAATGTATAGTGCAAATTTTTTAGTTAAGTTCTTTTAACGATAACAGACAAACCTCTCATTGGTTAACTGTTATACATTTATTATTTACTTATTAGACTCTAATAAACATTTTGAGACCAGTTAAAACGTTTAGCAATGTGAATTGCACATTTGGCACCATATTGTTCACAAGGTACTTTTTAGGACCTATGTAACTAATGTATAGTGCAAATTTTTTAGTTAAGTTCTTTTAACGATAACAGACAAACCTCTCATTGGTTAACTGTTATACTTTTATTATTTACTTATTAGACTTTAATAAACATTTTGAGACCAGTTAGAACTTTTAGCAATGTGAATTGCACATTTGGCACCATATTGTTCACAATGTACTTTTTAGGACCTATATAACTAATGTATAGTGCAAATTTTTTAGTTAAGTTCTTTTAACGATAACAGACAAACCTTTCATTAGTTAACTGTTATACTTTTATTATTTACTTATTAGACTCTAATAAACATTTTGAGACCAGTTAGAACTTTTAGCAATGTGAATTGCACATTTGGCACCATATTGTTCACAAGGTACTTTTTAGGGCCTATATAACTAATGTATATTGCAAATTTTTAGTTAAGTTCTTTTAACGATAACAGACAAACCTATCGTTGGTTAACTGTTATACTTTTATTATTTACTTATTAGACTCTAATAAACATTTTGAGACCAGTTAGAACGTTTAGCAATGTGAATTGCACATTTGGCACCATATTGTTCACAATGTACTTTTTAGGACCTATATAACTAATGTATAGTGCAAATTTTTTAGTTAAGTTCTTTTAACGATAACAGACAAACCTCTCATTGGTTAACTTTTATACTTTTATTATTTCCTTATTAGACACTAATAAACATTTTGAGACCATTTAGAACTTTTAGCAATGTGAATTGCACATTTGGCACCATATTGTTCACAAGGTACTTTTTAGGGCTTTTATAACTAATGTATAGTGCAAATTTTTTAGTTAAGTTCTTTTAACGATAACAGACAAACCTCTCATTGGTTAACTGTTATACTTTTATTATTTACTTATTAGGCTCTAATAAACATTTTGAGACCAGTTAGAACGTTTTGCAATGTGAATTGCACATTTGGCACCATATTGTTCACAAGGTACTTTTTAGGACCTATATAACTAATGTATAGTGCAAATTTTTTGGTTAAGTTCTTTTAACGATAACAGACAAACCTCTCATTGGTTAACTGTTATACGTTTATTATTTACTTATTAGACTCTAATAAACATTTTGAGACCAGTTAGAACGTTTTGCAATGTGAATTAAACATTTGGCACCGTATTGTTCACAAGGTACTTTTTAGGACCTATGTAACTAATGTATAGTGCAAATTTTTAGTTAAGTTCTTTTAACGATAACAGACAAACCTTTCATTGGTTAACTGTTATACTTTTATTATTTACTTTTTACACTCTAATAAACATTTTGAGACCAGTTAAAACGTTTTGCAATGTGAATTGCAAATTTGGCACCATATTCTTCACAAGGTACTTTTTAGGACCTATATAACTAATGTATAGTGCAATTTTTTTTAGTTAAGTTCTTTTAACGATAACAGACAAACCTTTCATTGGTTAACTGTTATACTTATATTATTTACTTATTAGACTCTAATAAACATTTTGAGACCAGTTAGAACGTTTTGCAATGTGAATTGCACATTTGGCACCATATTGTTCACAAGGTACTTTTTAGGAACTATTCAACTAATGTATAGTGCAAATTTTTTAGTTAAGTTCTTTTAACGATAACAGACAAACCTCTCATTGGTTAACTGTTATACTTTTATTATTTACTTATTAGACTCTAATAAACATTTTGAGACCAGTTAGAATGATTTGCAATGTGAATTGCACATTTGGCACCATATTGTTCACAAGGTACTTTTTAGGACCTATATAACTAATGTATAGTGCAAATTTTTTAGTTAAGTTCTTTTAACGATAACAGACAAACCTCTCATTGGTTAACTGTTATACTTTTATTATTTACTTATTAGACTTTAATAAACATTTTGAGACCATTTAGAACTTTTAGCAATGTGAATTGCACATTTGGCACCATATTGTTCACAAGGTACTTTTTAGGACCTATATAACTAATGTATAGTGCAAATTTTTTAGTTAAGTTCTTTTAACGATAACAGACAAACCTTTCATTAGTTAACTGTTATACTTTTATTATTTACTTATTAGACTCTAATAAACATTTTGAGACCAGTTAGAACTTTTAGCAATGTGAATTGCACATTTGGCACCATATTGTTCACAAGGTACTTTTTAGGGCCTATATAACTAATGTATAGTGCAAATTTTTAGTTAAGTTCTTTTAACGATAACAGACAAACCTATCGTTGGTTAACTGTTATACTTTTATTATTTACTTATTAGACTCTAATAAACATTTTGAGACCAGTTAGAACGTTTAGCAATGTGAATTGCACATTTGGCACCATATTGTTCACAATGTACTTTTTAGGACCTATATAACTAATGTATAGTGCAAATTTTTTAGTTAAGTTCTTTTAACGATAACAGACAAACCTCTCATTGGTTAACTTTTATACTTTTATTATTTCCTTATTAGACACTAATAAACATTTTGAGACCATTTAGAACTTTTAGCAATGTGAATTGCACATTTGGCACCATATTGTTCACAAGGTACTTTTTAGGGCCTATGTAACTAATGTATAGTGCAAATTTTTTAGTTAAGTTCTTTTAACGATAACAGACAAACCTCTCATTGGTTAACTGTTATATTTTTATTATTTACTTATTAGACTCTAATAAACATTTTGAGACCAGTTAGAATGTTTGGCAATGTGAATTGCACATTTGGCACCATATTGTTCACAAGGTACTTTTTAGGAACTATATAACTAATGTATAGTGCAAATTTTTTAGTTAAGTTCTTTTAACGATAACAGACAAACCTCTCATTGGTTAACTGTTATACTTTTATTATTTACTTATTATACTCTAATAAACATTTTGAGACCAGTTAGAACGTTTTGCAATGTGAATTGCACATTTGGCACCATATTGTTCACAAGGTACTTTTTAGGAACTATATAACTAATGTGTAGTGCAAATTTTTTAGTTAAGTTTTTTTAACGATAACAGACAAACCTCTCATTGGTTAACTGTTATACTTTTATTATTTACTTATTAGACTCTAATAAACATTTTGAAACCAGTTAGAATGTTTTGCAATGTGAATTGCACATTTGGCACCATATTGTTCACAAGGTACTTTTTAGGACCTATATAACTAATGTATAATGCAAATTTTTTAGTTAAGTTCTTTTAACGATAACAGACAAACCTCTCATTGGTTAACTGTTATACTTTTATTATTTCCTTATTAGACTCTAATAAACATTTTGAGACCAGTTAGAACGTTTTGCAATGTGAATTGCACATTTGGCACCATATTGTTCACAAGGTACTTTTTAGGACCTATGTAACTAATGTATAGTGCAAATTTTTTAGTTAAGTTCTTTTAACGATAACAGACAAACCTCTCATTGGTTAACTTTTATACTTTTATTATTTACTTATTAGACACTAATAAACATTTTGAGACCATTTAGAACTTTTAGCAATGTGAATTGCACATTTGGCACCATATTGTTCACAAGGTACTTTTTAGGGCTTTTATAACTAATGTATAGTGCAAATTTTTTAGTTAAGTTCTTTTAACGATAACAGACAAACCTCTCATTGGTTAACTGTTATACATTTATTATTTACTTATTAGACTCTAATAAACATTTTGAGACCAGTTAGAACGTTTAGCAATGTGAATTGCACATTTGGCACCATATTGTTCACAAGGTACTTTTTAGGACCTATGTAACTAATGTATAGTGCAAATTTTTTAGTTAAGTTCTTTTAACGATAACAGACAAACCTCTCATTGGTTAACTGTTATACTTTTATTATTTACTTATTAGACTCTAATAAACATTTTGAGACCAGTTAGAACGTTTAGCAATGTGAATTGCACATTTGGCACCATATTGTTCACAATGTACTTTTTAGGACCTATATAACTAATGTGTAGTGCAAATTTTTTAGTTAAGTTCTTTTAACGATAACAGACAAACCTCTCATTGGTTAACTTTTATACTTTTATTATTTACTTATTGGACACTAATAAACATTTTGAGACCATTTAGAACTTTTAGCAATGTGAATTGCACATTTGGCACCATATTGTTCACAAGGTACTTTTTAGGGCTTTTATAACTAATGTATAGTGCAAATTTTTTAGTTAAGTTCTTTTAACGATAACAGACAAACCTTTCATTGGTTAACTGTTATACATTTATTATTTACTTATTAGACTCTAATAAACATTTTGAGACCAGTTAGAACGTTTAGCAATATGATTTGCAATTTGGCACCTTATTGTTCACAATGTACTTTTTAGGACCTATATAACTAATGTATAGTGCAATTTTTTTAGTTAAGTTCTTTTAACGATAACAGACAAACCTTTCATTGGTTACCTTTTATACTTTTATTATTTACTTATTAGACTCTAATAAACATTTTGAGACTAGTTAGAACTTTTAGCAATGTGAATTGCACATTTGGCACCATATTGTTCACAAGGTACTTTTTAGGGCCTATGTAACTAATGTATAGTGCAAATTTTTTAGTTAAGTTCTTTTAACGATAACAGACAAACCTCTCATTGGTTAACTGTTATACTTTTATTATTTACTTATTAGACTCTAATAAACATTTTGAGACCAGTTAGAATGTTTTGCAATGTGAATTGCACATTTGGCACCATATTGTTCACAAGGTACTTTTTAGGAACTATATAACTAATGTATAGTGCAAATTTTTTAGTTAAGTTCTTTTAACGATAACAGACAAACCTCTCATTGGTTAACTGTTATACTTTTATTATTTACTTATTATACTCTAATAAACATTTTGAGACCAGTTAGAACGTTTTGCAATGTGAATTGCACATTTGGCACCATATTGTTCACAAGGTACTTTTTAGGAACTATATAACTAATGTGTAGTGCAAATTTTTTAGTTAAGTTTTTTTAACGATAACAGACAAACCTCTCATTGGTTAACTGTTATACTTTTATTATTTACTTATTAGACTCTAATAAACATTTTGAAACCAGTTAGAATGTTTTGCAATGTGAATTGCACATTTGGCACCATATTGTTCACAAGGTACTTTTTAGGACCTATATAACTAATGTATAATGCAAATTTTTTAGTTAAGTTCTTTTAACGATAACAGACAAACCTCTCATTGGTTAACTGTTATACTTTTATTATTTCCTTATTAGACTCTAATAAACATTTTGAGACCAGTTAGAACGTTTTGCAATGTGAATTGCACATTTGGCACCATATTGTTCACAAGGTACTTTTTAGGACCTATGTAACTAATGTATAGTGCAAATTTTTTAGTTAAGTTCTTTTAACGATAACAGACAAACCTCTCATTGGTTAACTGTTATACTTTTATTATTTACTTATTAGACTCTAATAAACATTTTGAGACCAGTTAGAATGTTTTGCAATGTGAATTGCACATTTGGCACCATATTGTTCACAAGGTACTTTTTAGGAACTATATAACTAATGTATAGTGCAAATTTTTTAGTTAAGTTCTTTTAACGATAACAGACAAACCTCTCATTGGTTAACTGTTATACTTTTATTATTTACTTATTAGACTCTAATAAACATTTTGAGACCAGTTAGAATGTTTTGCAATGTGAATTGCACATTTGGCACCATATTGTTCACAAGGTACTTTTTAGGATCTATGGAACTAATGTTTGGTGCAAATTTTTTAGTTAAGTTCTTTTAACGATAACAGACAAACCTTTCATTGGTTAACTGTTATACTTTTATTATTTACTTATTAGACTCTAATAAACATTTTGAGACCAGTTAGAACGTTTTGCAATGTGAATTGCACATTTGGCACCATATTGTTCACAAGGTACTTTTTAGGAACTATATAACTAATGTGTAGTGCAAATTTTTTAGTTAAGTTTTTTTAACGATAACAGACAAACCTCTCATTGGTTAACTGTTATACTTTTATTATTTACTTATTAGACTCTAATAAACATTTTGAGACCAGTTAGAACGTTTTGCAATGTGAATTGCACATTTGGCACCATATTGTTCACAAGGTACTTTTTAAGGCTTTTATAACTAATGTATAGTGCAAATTTTTTAGTTAAGTTCTTTTAACGATAACAGACAAACCTCTCATTGGTTAACTGTTATACTTTTATTATTTACTTATTAGGCTCTAATAAACATTTTGAGACCAGTTAGAACGTTTTGCAATGTGAATTGCACATTTGGCACCATATTGTTCACAAGGTACTTTTTAGGACCTATATAACTAATGTATAGTGCAAATTTTTTGGTTAAGTTCTTTTAACGATAACAGACAAACCTTTCATTGGTTAACTGTTATACTTTTATTATTTACTTATTAGACTCTAATAAACATTTTGAGACCAGTTAGAACGTTTTGCAATGTGAATTAAACATTTGGCACCGTATTGTTCACAAGGTACTTTTTAGGACCTATGTAACTAATGTATAGTGCAAATTTTTTAGTTAAGTTCTTTTAACGATAACAGACAAACCTTTCATTGGTTAACTGTTATACTTTTATTATTTACTTTTTACACTCTAATAAACATTTTGAGACCAGTTAAAACGTTTTGCAATGTGAATTGCAAATTTGGCACCATATTCTTCACAAGGTACTTTTTAGGACCTATATGACTAATGTATAGTGCAATTTTTTTTAGTTAAGTTGTTTTAACGATAACAGACAAACCTTTCATTGGTTAACTGTTATACTTTTATTATTTACTTATTAGACTCTAATAAACATTTTGAGACCAGTTAGAACGTTTTGCAATGTGAATTGCACATTTGGCACCATATTGTTCACAAGGTACTTTTTAGGAACTATTCAACTAATGTATAGTGCAAATTTTTTAGTTAAGTTCTTTTAACGATAACAGACAAACCTCTCATTGGTTAACTGTTATACTTTTATTATTTACTTATTAGACTCTAATAAACATTTTGAGACCAGTTAGAATGATTTGCAATGTGAATTGCACATTTGGCACCATATTGTTCACAAGGTACTTTTTAGGACCTATATAACTAATGTATAGTGCAAATTTTTTAGTTAAGTTCTTTTAACGATAACAGACAAACCTTTGATTGGTTAACTGTTATACTTTTATTATTTACTTATTAGACTCTAATAAACATTTTGAGACCAGTTAGAACGTTTTGCAATGTGAATCGCACATTTGGCACCATATTGTTCACAAGGTACTTTTTAGGACCTATGTAACTAATGTATAGTGCAAATTTTTTAGTTAAGTTCTTTTAACGATAACAGACAAACCTCTCGTTGGTTAACTGTTATACTTATATTATTTACTTATTAGACTCTAATAAACTTTTTGAGACCAGTTAAAACGTTTTGCAATGTGAATTGCACATTTGGCAACATATTGTTCACAAGGTACTTTTTAGGACCTATATGACTAATGTATAGTGCAAAATTTTTAGTTAAGTTGTTTTAACGATAACAGACAAACCTTTCATTGGTTAACTGTTATACTTTTATTATTTACTTATTAGACTCTAATAAACAATTTGAGACTAGTTAGAAAGTTTTGCAACGTGAATTGCACATGTGGCACCATATTGTTTACAAGGTACTTTTTAGGTCCTATGTAACTAATGTATAGTGCAATTTTTTTAGTTAAGTTCTTTTAACGATAACAGACAAACCTTTCATTGGTTAACTGTTATACTTTTATTATTTACTTATTAGACTCTAATAAACATTTTGAGACCAGTTAGAACTTTTTGCAATGTGAATTGCACATTTGGCACCATATTGTTCACAATGTACTTTTTAGGACCTATATAACTAATGTATAGTGCAAATTTTTTAGTTAAGTTCTTTTAACGATAACAGACAAACCTTTCATTGGTTAAATTTTGTACTTTTATTATTTCCTTATTAGACTCTAATAAACAAATTGAGACCATTTAGAACTTTTAGCAATGTGAATTGCACATTTGGCACCATATTGTTCACAAGGTACTTTTTAGGGCTTTTATAACTAATGTATAGTGCAAATTTTTTAGTTAAGTTCTTTTAACGATAACAGACAAACCTTTCATTGGTTAACTGTTATACTTTTATTATTTACTTATTAGGCTGTAATAAACATTTTGAGACCAGTTAGAACGTTTTGCAATGTGAATTGCACATTTGGCACCATATTGTTCACAAGGTACTTTTTAGGACCTGTATAACTAATGTATAGGGCAAATTTTTTGGTTAAGTTCTTTTAACGATAACAGACAAACCTTTCATTGGTTAACTGTTATACTTTTATTATTTACTTATTAGACTCTAATAAACATTTTGAGACCAGTTAGAACGTTTTGCAATGTGAATTAAACATTTGGCACCGTTTTGTTCACAAGGTACTTTTTAGGACCTATGTAACTAATGTATAGTGCAAATTTTTTAGTTAAGTTCTTTTAACGATAACAGACAAACCTTTCATTGGTTAACTGTTATACATTTATTATTTACTTATTAGACTCTAATAAACATTTTGAGACCAGTTAGAACGTTTAGCAATATGATTTGCAATTTGGCACCATATTGTTCACAATGTACTTTTTAGGACCTATATAACTAATGTATAGTGCAATTTTTTTAGTTAAGTTCTTTTAACGATAACAGACAAACCTTTCATTGGTTACCTTTTATACTTTTATTATTTACTTATTAGACTCTAATAAACATTTTGAGACTAGTTAGAACTTTTAGCAATGTGAATTGCACATTTGGCACCATATTGTTCACAAGGTACTTTTTAGGGCCTATGTAACTAATGTATAGTGCAAATTTTTTAGTTAAGTTCTTTTAACGATAACAGACAAACCTCTCATTGGTTAACTGTTATACTTTTATTATTTACTTATTAGACTCTAATAAACATTTTGAGACCAGTTAGAATGTTTTGCAATGTGAATTGCACATTTGGCACCATATTGTTCACAAGGTACTTTTTAGGAACTATATAACTAATGTATAGTGCAAATTTTTTAGTTAAGTTCTTTTAACGATAATAGACAAACCTCTCATTGGTTAACTGTTATACTTTTATTATTTACTTATTATACTCTAATAAACATTTTGAGACCAGTTAGAACGTTTTGCAATGTGAATTGCACATTTGGCACCATATTGTTCACAAGGTACTTTTTAGGAACTATATAACTAATGTGTAGTGCAAATTTTTTAGTTAAGTTTTTTTAACGATAACAGACAAACCTCTCATTGGTTAACTGTTATACTTTTATTATTTACTTATTAGACTCTAATAAACATTTTGAAACCAGTTAGAATGTTTTGCAATGTGAATTGCACATTTGGCACCATATTGTTCACAAGGTACTTTTTAGGACCTATATAACTAATGTATAATGCAAATTTTTTAGTTAAGTTTTTTTAACGATAACAGACAAACCTCTCATTGGTTAACTGTTATACTTTTATTATTTCCTTATTAGACTCTAATAAACATTTTGAAACCAGTTAGAACGTTTTGCAATGTGAATTGCACATTTGGCACCATATTGATCACAAGGTACTTTTTAGGACCTATGTAACTAATGTTTGGTGCAAATTTTTTAGTTAAGTTCTTTTAACGATAACAGACAAACCTTTCATTGGTTAACTGTTATACTTTTATTATTTACTTATTAGACTCTAATAAACATTTTGAGACCAGTTAGAACGTTTTGCAATGTGAATTGCACATTTGGCACCATATTGTTCACAAGGTACTTTTTAAGACCTATGTAACTAATGTATAGTGCAAATTTTTTAGTTAAGTTCTTTTAACGATAACAGACAAACCTCTCATTGGTTAACTGTTATACATTTATTATTTACTTATTAGACTCTAATAAACATTTTGAGACCAGTTAAAACGTTTAGCAATGTGAATTGCACATTTGGCACCATATTGTTCACAAGGTACTTTTTAGGACCTATGTAACTAATGTATAGTGCAAATTTTTTAGTTAAGTTCTTTTAACGATAACAGACAAACCTCTCATTGGTTAACTGTTATACTTTTATTATTTACTTATTAGACTTTAATAAACATTTTGAGACCATTTAGAACTTTTAGCAATGTGAATTGCACATTTGGCACCATATTGTTCACAAGGTACTTTTTAGGACCTATATAACTAATGTATAGTGCAAATTTTTTAGTTAAGTTCTTTTAACGATAACAGACAAACCTTTCATTAGTTAACTGTTATACTTTTATTATTTACTTATTAGACTCTAATAAACATTTTGAGACCAGTTAGAACTTTTAGCAATGTGAATTGCACATTTGGCACCATATTGTTCACAAGGTACTTTTTAGGGCCTATATAACTAATGTATAGTGCAAATTTTTAGTTAAGTTCTTTTAACGATAACAGACAAACCTATCGTTGGTTAACTGTTATACTTTTATTATTTACTTATTAGACTCTAATAAACATTTTGAGACCAGTTAGAACGTTTAGCAATGTGAATTGCACATTTGGCACCATATTGTTCACAATGTACTTTTTAGGACCTATATAACTAATGTATAGTGCAAATTTTTTAGTTAAGTTCTTTTAACGATAACAGACAAACCTCTCATTGGTTAACTTTTATACTTTTATTATTTCCTTATTAGACACTAATAAACATTTTGAGACCATTTAGAACTTTTAGCAATGTGAATTGCACATTTGGCACCATATTGTTCACAAGGTACTTTTTAGGGCTTTTATAACTAATGTATAGTGCAAATTTTTTAGTTAAGTTCTTTTAACGATAACAGACAAACCTCTCATTGGTTAACTGTTATACTTTTATTATTTACTTATTAGGCTCTAATAAACATTTTGAGACCAGTTAGAACGTTTTGCAATGTGAATTGCACATTTGGCACCATATTGTTCACAAGGTACTTTTTAGGACCTATATAACTAATGTATAGTGCAAATTTTTTGGTTAAGTTCTTTTAACGATAACAGACAAACCTTTCATTGGTTAACTGTTATACTTTTATTATTTACTTATTAGACTCTAATAAACATTTTGAGACCAGTTAGAACGTTTTGCAATGTGAATTGCACATTTGGCACCATATTGTTCACAAGGTACTTTTTAAGACCTATGTAACTAATGTATAGTGCAAATTTTTTAGTTAAGTTCTTTTAACGATAACAGACAAACCTCTCATTGGTTAACTGTTATACATTTATTATTTACTTATTAGACTCTAATAAACATTTTGAGACCAGTTAAAACGTTTAGCAATGTGAATTGCACATTTGGCACCATATTGTTCACAAGGTACTTTTTAGGACCTATGTAACTAATGTATAGTGCAAATTTTTTAGTTAAGTTCTTTTAACGATAACAGACAAACCTCTCATTGGTTAACTGTTATACTTTTATTATTTACTTATTAGACTTTAATAAACATTTTGAGACCAGTTAGAACTTTTAGCAATGTGAATTGCACATTTGGCACCATATTGTTCACAATGTACTTTTTAGGACCTATATAACTAATGTATAGTGCAAATTTTTTAGTTAAGTTCTTTTAACGATAACAGACAAACCTTTCATTAGTTAACTGTTATACTTTTATTATTTACTTATTAGACTCTAATAAACATTTTGAGACCAGTTAGAACTTTTAGCAATGTGAATTGCACATTTGGCACCATATTGTTCACAAGGTACTTTTTAGGGCCTATATAACTAATGTATATTGCAAATTTTTAGTTAAGTTCTTTTAACGATAACAGACAAACCTATCGTTGGTTAACTGTTATACTTTTATTATTTACTTATTAGACTCTAATAAACATTTTGAGACCAGTTAGAACGTTTAGCAATGTGAATTGCACATTTGGCACCATATTGTTCACAATGTACTTTTTAGGACCTATATAACTAATGTATAGTGCAAATTTTTTAGTTAAGTTCTTTTAACGATAACAGACAAACCTCTCATTGGTTAACTTTTATACTTTTATTATTTCCTTATTAGACACTAATAAACATTTTGAGACCATTTAGAACTTTTAGCAATGTGAATTGCACATTTGGCACCATATTGTTCACAAGGTACTTTTTAGGGCTTTTATAACTAATGTATAGTGCAAATTTTTTAGTTAAGTTCTTTTAACGATAACAGACAAACCTCTCATTGGTTAACTGTTATACTTTTATTATTTACTTATTAGGCTCTAATAAACATTTTGAGACCAGTTAGAACGTTTTGCAATGTGAATTGCACATTTGGCACCATATTGTTCACAAGGTACTTTTTAGGACCTATATAACTAATGTATAGTGCAAATTTTTTGGTTAAGTTCTTTTAACGATAACAGACAAACCTCTCATTGGTTAACTGTTATACGTTTATTATTTACTTATTAGACTCTAATAAACATTTTGAGACCAGTTAGAACGTTTTGCAATGTGAATTAAACATTTGGCACCGTATTGTTCACAAGGTACTTTTTAGGACCTATGTAACTAATGTATAGTGCAAATTTTTAGTTAAGTTCTTTTAACGATAACAGACAAACCTTTCATTGGTTAACTGTTATACTTTTATTATTTACTTTTTACACTCTAATAAACATTTTGAGACCAGTTAAAACGTTTTGCAATGTGAATTGCAAATTTGGCACCATATTCTTCACAAGGTACTTTTTAGGACCTATATAACTAATGTATAGTGCAATTTTTTTTAGTTAAGTTCTTTTAACGATAACAGACAAACCTTTCATTGGTTAACTGTTATACTTATATTATTTACTTATTAGACTCTAATAAACATTTTGAGACCAGTTAGAACGTTTTGCAATGTGAATTGCACATTTGGCACCATATTGTTCACAAGGTACTTTTTAGGAACTATTCAACTAATGTATAGTGCAAATTTTTTAGTTAAGTTCTTTTAACGATAACAGACAAACCTCTCATTGGTTAACTGTTATACTTTTATTATTTACTTATTAGACTCTAATAAACATTTTGAGACCAGTTAGAATGATTTGCAATGTGAATTGCACATTTGGCACCATATTGTTCACAAGGTACTTTTTAGGACCTATATAACTAATGTATAGTGCAAATTTTTTAGTTAAGTTCTTTTAACGATAACAGACAAACCTCTCATTGGTTAACTGTTATACTTTTATTATTTACTTATTAGACTTTAATAAACATTTTGAGACCATTTAGAACTTTTAGCAATGTGAATTGCACATTTGGCACCATATTGTTCACAAGGTACTTTTTAGGACCTATATAACTAATGTATAGTGCAAATTTTTTAGTTAAGTTCTTTTAACGATAACAGACAAACCTTTCATTAGTTAACTGTTATACTTTTATTATTTACTTATTAGACTCTAATAAACATTTTGAGACCAGTTAGAACTTTTAGCAATGTGAATTGCACATTTGGCACCATATTGTTCACAAGGTACTTTTTAGGGCCTATATAACTAATGTATAGTGCAAATTTTTAGTTAAGTTCTTTTAACGATAACAGACAAACCTATCGTTGGTTAACTGTTATACTTTTATTATTTACTTATTAGACTCTAATAAACATTTTGAGACCAGTTAGAACGTTTAGCAATGTGAATTGCACATTTGGCACCATATTGTTCACAATGTACTTTTTAGGACCTATATAACTAATGTATAGTGCAAATTTTTTAGTTAAGTTCTTTTAACGATAACAGACAAACCTCTCATTGGTTAACTTTTATACTTTTATTATTTCCTTATTAGACACTAATAAACATTTTGAGACCATTTAGAACTTTTAGCAATGTGAATTGCACATTTGGCACCATATTGTTCACAAGGTACTTTTTAGGGCTTTTATAACTAATGTATAGTGCAAATTTTTTAGTTAAGTTCTTTTAACGATAACAGACAAACCTCTCATTGGTTAACTGTTATACTTTTATTATTTACTTATTAGGCTCTAATAAACATTTTGAGACCAGTTAGAACGTTTTGCAATGTGAATTGCACATTTGGCACCATATTGTTCACAAGGTACTTTTTAGGACCTATATAACTAATGTATAGTGCAAATTTTTTGGTTAAGTTCTTTTAACGATAACAGACAAACCTTTCATTGGTTAACTGTTATACTTTTATTATTTACTTATTAGACTCTAATAAACATTTTGAGACCAGTTAGAACGTTTTGCAATGTGAATTGCACATTTGGCACCATATTGTTCACAAGGTACTTTTTAAGACCTATGTAACTAATGTATAGTGCAAATTTTTTAGTTAAGTTCTTTTAACGATAACAGACAAACCTCTCATTGGTTAACTGTTATACATTTATTATTTACTTATTAGACTCTAATAAACATTTTGAGACCATTTAAAACGTTTAGCAATGTGAATTGCACATTTGGCACCATATTGTTCACAAGGTACTTTTTAGGACCTATGTAACTAATGTATAGTGCAAATTTTTTAGTTAAGTTCTTTTAACGATAACAGACAAACCTCTCATTGGTTAACTGTTATACTTTTATTATTTACTTATTAGACTTTAATAAACATTTTGAGACCAGTTAGAACTTTTAGCAATGTGAATTGCACATTTGGCACCATATTGTTCACAATGTACTTTTTAGGACCTATATAACTAATGTATAGTGCAAATTTTTTAGTTAAGTTCTTTTAACGATAACAGACAAACCTTTCATTAGTTAACTGTTATACTTTTATTATTTACTTATTAGACTCTAATAAACATTTTGAGACCAGTTAGAACTTTTAGCAATGTGAATTGCACATTTGGCACCATATTGTTCACAAGGTACTTTTTAGGGCCTATATAACTAATGTATATTGCAAATTTTTAGTTAAGTTCTTTTAACGATAACAGACAAACCTATCGTTGGTTAACTGTTATACTTTTATTATTTACTTATTAGACTCTAATAAACATTTTGAGACCAGTTAGAACGTTTAGCAATGTGAATTGCACATTTGGCACCATATTGTTCACAATGTACTTTTTAGGACCTATATAACTAATGTATAGTGCAAATTTTTTAGTTAAGTTCTTTTAACGATAACAGACAAACCTCTCATTGGTTAACTTTTATACTTTTATTATTTCCTTATTAGACACTAATAAACATTTTGAGACCATTTAGAACTTTTAGCAATGTGAATTGCACATTTGGCACCATATTGTTCACAAGGTACTTTTTAGGGCTTTTATAACTAATGTATAGTGCAAATTTTTTAGTTAAGTTCTTTTAACGATAACAGACAAACCTCTCATTGGTTAACTGTTATACTTTTATTATTTACTTATTAGGCTCTAATAAACATTTTGAGACCAGTTAGAACGTTTTGCAATGTGAATTGCACATTTGGCACCATATTGTTCACAAGGTACTTTTTAGGACCTATATAACTAATGTATAGTGCAAATTTTTTGGTTAAGTTCTTTTAACGATAACAGACAAACCTCTCATTGGTTAACTGTTATACGTTTATTATTTACTTATTAGACTCTAATAAACATTTTGAGACCAGTTAGAACGTTTTGCAATGTGAATTAAACATTTGGCACCGTATTGTTCACAAGGTACTTTTTAGGACCTATGTAACTAATGTATAGTGCAAATTTTTTAGTTAAGTTCTTTTAACGATAACAGACAAACCTTTCATTGGTTAACTGTTATACTTTTATTATTTACTTTTTACACTCTAATAAACATTTTGAGACCAGTTAAAACGTTTTGCAATGTGAATTGCAAATTTGGCACCATATTCTTCACAAGGTACTTTTTAGGACCTATATAACTAATGTATAGTGCAATTTTTTTTAGTTAAGTTCTTTTAACGATAACAGACAAACCTTTCATTGGTTAACTGTTATACTTTTATTATTTACTTATTAGACTCTAATAAACATTTTGAGACCAGTTAGAACGTTTTGCAATGTGAATTGCACATTTGGCACCATATTGTTCACAAGGTACTTTTTAGGAACTATTCAACTAATGTATAGTGCAAATTTTTTAGTTAAGTTCTTTTAACGATAACAGACAAACCTCTCATTGGTTAACTGTTATACTTTTATTATTTACTTATTAGACTCTAATAAACATTTTGAGACCAGTTAGAATGATTTGCAATGTGAATTGCACATTTGGCACCATATTGTTCACAAGGTACTTTTTAGGACCTATATAACTAATGTATAGTGCAAATTTTTTAGTTAAGTTCTTTTAACGATAACAGACAAACCTTTCATTGGTTAACTGTTATACTTTTATTATTTACTTATTAGACTCTAATAAACATTTTGAGACCAGTTAGAACGTTTTGCAATGTGAATCGCACATTTGGCACCATATTGTTCACAAGGTACTTTTTAGGACCTATGTAACTAATGTATAGTGCAAATTTTTTAGTTAAGTTCTTTTAACGATAACAGACAAACCTCTCATTGGTTAACTGTTATACTTATATTATTTACTTATTAGACTCTAATAAACATTTTGAGACCAGTTAAAACGTTTTGCAATGTGAATTGCACATTTGGCACCATATTTTTCACAAGGTACTTTTTAGGACCTATATGACTAATGTATAGTGCAAATTTTTTAGTTAAGTTGTTTTAACGATAACAGACAAACCTTTCATTGGTTAACTGTTATACTTTTATTATTTACTTATTAGACTCTAATAAACAATTTGAGACTAGTTAGAACGTTTTGCAATGTGAATTGCACATGTGGCACCATATTGTTTACAAGGTACTTTTTAGGTCCTATGTAACTAATGTATAGTGCAATTTTTTTAGTTAAGTTCTTTTAACGATAACAGACAAACCTTTCATTGGTTAACTATTATACTTTTATTATTTACTTATTAGACTCTAATAAACATTTTGAGACCAGTTAGAACTTTTAGCAATGTGAATTGCACATTTGGCACCATATTGTTCACAATGTACTTTTTAGGACCTATATAACTAATGTATAGTGCAAATTTTTTAGTTAAGTTCTTTTAACGATAACAGACAAACCTTTCATTGGTTAAATTTTGTACTTTTATTATTTCCTTATTAGACTCTAATAAACAAATTGAGACCAGTTAGAACTTTTAGCAATGTGAATTGCACATTTGGCACCATATTGTTCATAGGGTACTTTTTAGGGCCTATATAACTAATGTATAGTGCAAATTTTTTAGTTAAGTTCTTTTAACGATAACAGACAAACCTTTCATTGGTTAACTGTTATACTTTTATTATTTACTTATTAGACTCTAATAAACATTTTGAGACTCGTTACAAATTTTTGCAATGTGAATTAAACATTTTGTATCATATAGTTCACAAGGCACTTTTTAGGACCAATACATCTAATGTATTGTGCAAATTTTCTAGTTAAGTTCTTTTAACGATAACAGACAAACCTTTTATTGGTTAACTGTTATACTTTTATTATTTACTTTTTACACTCTAATAAACATTTTGAGACTAGTTAGAAATTTTTGCAATGTGAATTAAACATTTTGCACCATTTAGTTCATAAGGCACTTTTTAGGATCTATATAACTAATGTATAGTTGCAAATGATTTAGTTAAGTTCTTTTAACGATAACCGACAAACCTTTTATTAGTTAACTGTTATACTTTTATTATTTACTTAATAGACTCTAATAAACATTTTGAGACCAGTTAGAACGTTTAGCAATGTGAATTGCACATTTGGCACCATATTGTTCACAAGGTACTTTTTAGGACCTATGTAACTAATGTATAGTGCAAATTTTTTAGTTAAGTTCTTTTAACGATAACAGACAAACCTCTCGTTGGTTAACTGTTATACTTTTATTATTTACTTATTAGACTCTAATAAACATTTTGAGACCAGTTAGAACTTTTAGCAATGTGAATTGCACATTTGGCACCATATTGTTCACAAGGTACTTTTTAGGGCTTTTATAACTAATGTATAGTGCAAATTTTTTAGTTAAGTTCTTTTAACGATAACAGACAAACCTCTCATTGGTTAACTGTTATACTTTTATTATTTACTTATTAGACTCTAATAAACATTTTGAGACCAGTTAGAATGTTTTGCAATGTGAATTGCACATTTGGCACCATATTGTTCACAAGGTACTTTTTAGGACCTATGTAACTAATGTATAGTGCAAATTTTCTAGTTAAGTTCTTTTAACGATAACAGACAAACCTTTCATTGGTTAACTGTTATACTTTTATTATTTACTTATTAGACTTTAATAAACATTTTGAGACCAGTTAGAACTTTTAGCAATGTGAATTGCACATTTGGCACCATATTGTTCACAAGGTACTTTTTAGGGCTTTTATAACTAATGTATAGTGCAATTTTTTTAGTTAAGTTCTTTTAACGATAACAGACAAACCTCTCATTGGTTAACTGTTATACTTTTATTATTTACTTATTAGACTCTAATAAACATTTTGAGACCAGTTAGAATGTTTTGCAATATGAATTGCACATTTGGCACCATATTGTTCACAAGGTACTTTTTAGGACCTATGTAACTAATGTATAGTGCAAATTTTTTAGTTAAGTTCTTTTAACGATAACAGACAAACCTTTCATTGGTTAACTGTTATACTTTTATTATTTACTTATTAGACTCTAATAAACATTTTGAGACCAGTTAGAACGTTTTGCAATGTGAATTGCACATTTGGCACCATATTGTTCACAAGGTACTTTTTAGGAACTATATAACTAATGTGTAGTGCAAATTTTTTAGTTAAGTTTTTTTAACGATAACAGACAAACCTCTCATTGGTTAACTGTTATACTTTTATTATTTACTTATTAGACTCTAATAAACATTTTGAAACCAGTTAGAATGTTTTGCAATGTGAATTGCACATTTGGCACCATATTGTTCACAAGGTACTTTTTAGGACCTATATAACTAATGTATAATGCAAACTTTTTAGTTAAGTTCTTTTAACGATAACAGACAAACCTCTCATTGGTTAACTGTTATACATTTATTATTTACTTATTAGACTCTAATAAACATTTTGAGACCAGTTAAAACGTTTAGCAATGTGAATTGCACATTTGGCACCATATTGTTCACAAGGTACTTTTTAGGACCTATGTAACTAATGTATAGTGCAAATTTTTTAGTTAAGTTCTTTTAACGATAACAGACAAACCTCTCATTGGTTAATTGTTATACTTTTATTATTTACTTATTAGACTTTAATAAACATTTTGAGACCAGTTAGAACTTTTAGCAATGTGAATTGCACATTTGGCACCATATTGTTCACAATGTACTTTTTAGGACCTATATAACTAATGTATAGTGCAAATTTTTTAGTTAAGTTCTTTTAACGATAACAGACAAACCTTTCATTAGTTAACTGTTATACTTTTATTATTTACTTATTAGACTCTAATAAACATTTTGAGACCAGTTAGAACTTTTAGCAATGTGAATTGCACATTTGGCACCATATTGTTCACAAGGTACTTTTTAGGGCCTATATAACTAATGTATAGTGCAAATTTTTAGTTAAGTTCTTTTAACGATAACAGACAAACCTATCGTTGGTTAACTGTTATACTTTTATTATTTACTTATTAGACTCTAATAAACATTTTGAGACCAGTTAGAACTTTTAGCAATGTGAATTGCACATTTGGCACCATATTGTTCACAATGTACTTTTTAGGACCTATATAACTAATGTATAGTGCAAATTTTTTAGTTAAGTTCTTTTAACGATAACAGACAAACCTTTCATTGGTTAAATTTTGTACTTTTATTATTTACTTATTAGACTCTAATAAACATTTTGAGACCAGTTAGAACTTTTAGCAATGTGAATTGCACATTTGGCACCATATTGTTCATAGGGTACTTCTTAGGGCCTATATAACTAATGTATAGTGCAAATTTTTTAGTTAAGTTCTTTTAACGATAACAGACAAACCTTTCATTGGTTAACTGTTATACTTTTATTATTTACTTATTAGACTCTAATAAACATTTTGAGACTCGTTACAAATTTTTGCAATGTGAATTAAACATTTTGTATCATATAGTTCACAAGGTACTTTTTAGGACCAATACATCTAATGTATTGTGCAAATTTTCTAGTTAAGTTTTTTTAACGATAACAGACAAACCTTTTATTGGTTAACTGTTATACTTTTATTATTTACTTTTTACACTCTAATAAACATTTTGAGACTAGTTAGAAATTTTTGCAATGTGAATTAAACATTTTGCACCATTTAGTTCATAAGGCACTTTTTAGGATCTATATAACTAATGTATAGTTGCAAATGATTTAGTTAAGTTCTTTTAACGATAACCGACAAACCTTTTATTAGTTAACTGTTATACTTTTATTATTTACTTAATAGACTCTAATAAACATTTTGAGACCAGTTAGAACGTTTAGCAATGTGAATTGCACATTTGGCACCATATTGTTCACAAGGTACTTTTTAGGACCTATGTAACTAATGTATAGTGCAAATTTTTTAGTTAAGTTCTTTTAACGATAACAGACAAACCTCTCGTTGGTTAACTGTTATACTTTTATTATTTACTTATTAGACTCTAATAAACATTTTGAGACCAGTTAGAACTTTTAGCAATGTGAATTGCACATTTGGCACCATATTGTTCACAAGGTACTTTTTAGGGCTTTTATAACTAATGTATAGTGCAAATTTTTTAGTTAAGTTCTTTTAACGATAACAGACAAACCTCTCATTGGTTAACTGTTATACTTTTATTATTTACTTATTAGACTCTAATAAACATTTTGAGACCAGTTAGAATGTTTTGCAATGTGAATTGCACATTTGGCACCATATTGTTCACAAGGTACTTTTTAGGGCTTTTATAACTAATGTATAGTGCAATTTTTTTAGTTAAGTTCTTTTAACGATAACAGACAAACCTCTCATTGGTTAACTGTTATACTTTTATTATTTACTTATTAGACTCTAATAAACATTTTGAGACCAGTTAGAATGTTTTGCAATATGAATTGCACATTTGGCACCATATTGTTCACAAGGTACTTTTTAGGACCTATGTAACTAATGTATAGTGCAAATTTTTTAGTTAAGTTCTTTTAACGATAACAGACAAACCTTTCATTGGTTAACTGTTATACTTTTATTATTTACTTATTAGACTCTAATAAACATTTTGAGACCAGTTAGAACGTTTTGCAATGTGAATTGCACATTTGGCACCATATTGTTCACAAGGTACTTTTTAGGAACTATATAACTAATGTGTAGTGCAAATTTTTTAGTTAAGTTTTTTTAACGATAACAGACAAACCTCTCATTGGTTAACTGTTATACTTTTATTATTTACTTATTAGACTCTAATAAACATTTTGAAACCAGTTAGAATGTTTTGCAATGTGAATTGCACATTTGGCACCATATTGTTCACAAGGTACTTTTTAGGACCTATATAACTAATGTATAATGCAAACTTTTTAGTTAAGTTCTTTTAACGATAACAGACAAACCTCTCATTGGTTAACTGTTATACATTTATTATTTACTTATTAGACTCTAATAAACATTTTGAGACCAGTTAAAACGTTTAGCAATGTGAATTGCACATTTGGCACCATATTGTTCACAAGGTACTTTTTAGGACCTATGTAACTAATGTATAGTGCAAATTTTTTAGTTAAGTTCTTTTAACGATAACAGACAAACCTCTCATTGGTTAATTGTTATACTTTTATTATTTACTTATTAGACTTTAATAAACATTTTGAGACCAGTTAGAACTTTTAGCAATGTGAATTGCACATTTGGCACCATATTGTTCACAATGTACTTTTTAGGACCTATATAACTAATGTATAGTGCAAATTTTTTAGTTAAGTTCTTTTAACGATAACAGACAAACCTTTCATTAGTTAACTGTTATACTTTTATTATTTACTTATTAGACTCTAATAAACATTTTGAGACCAGTTAGAACTTTTAGCAATGTGAATTGCACATTTGGCACCATATTGTTCACAAGGTACTTTTTAGGGCCTATATAACTAATGTATAGTGCAAATTTTTAGTTAAGTTCTTTTAACGATAACAGACAAACCTATCGTTGGTTAACTGTTATACTTTTATTATTTACTTATTAGACTCTAATAAACATTTTGAGACCAGTTAGAACGTTTAGCAATGTGAATTGCACATTTGGCACCATATTGTTCACAATGTACTTTTTAGGACCTATATAACTAATGTATAGTGCAAATTTTTTAGTTAAGTTCTTTTAACGATAACAGACAAACCTCTCATTGGTTAACTTTTATAGTTTTATTATTTACTTATTAGACACTAATAAACATTTTGAGACCATTTAGAACTTTTAGCAATGTGAATTGCACATTTGGCACCATATTGTTCACAAGGTACTTTTTAGGGCTTTTATAACTAATGTATAGTGCAAATTTTTTAGTTAAGTTCTTTTAACGATAACAGACAAACCTCTCATTGGTTAACTGTTATACTTATATTATTTACTTATTAGACTCTAATAAACATTTTGAGACCAGTTAAAACGTTTTGCAATGTGAATTGCACATTTGGCAACATATTGTTCACAAGGTACTTTTTAAGACCTATATGACTAATG
The DNA here is from genome assembly GCF_947623445.1 of Clavelina lepadiformis. Classification (NCBI taxonomy): domain Eukaryota; kingdom Metazoa; phylum Chordata; class Ascidiacea; order Aplousobranchia; family Clavelinidae; genus Clavelina; species Clavelina lepadiformis. Next base: position 4,803,600 of record NC_135246.1, read on the forward strand.
TATAGTGCAAATTTTTTAGTTAAGTTCTTTTAACGATAACAGACAAACCTCTCATTGGTTAACTGTTATACTTTTATTATTTACTTATTAGACTCTAATAAACAATTTGAGACTAGTTAGAAAGTTTTGCAATGTGAATTGCACATGTGGCACCATATTGTTTACAAGGTACTTTTTAGGTCCTATGTAACTAATGTATAGTGCAATTTTTTTAGTTAAGTTCTTTTAACGATAACAGACAAACCTTTCATTGGTTAACTGTTATACTTTTATTATTTACTTATTAGACTCTAATAAACATTTTGAGACCAGTTAGAACTTTTAGCAATGTGAATTGCACATTTGGCACCATATTGTTCACAATGTACTTTTTAGGACCTATATAACTAATGTATAGTGCAAATTTTTTAGTTAAGTTCTTTTAACGATAACAGACAAACCTTTCATTGGTTAAATTTTGTACTTTTATTATTTACTTATTAGACTCTAATAAACATTTTGAGACCAGTTAGAACTTTTAGCAATGTGAATTGCACATTTGGCACCATATTGTTCATAGGGTACTTCTTAGGGCCTATATAACTAATGTATAGTGCAAATTTTTTAGTTAAGTTCTTTTAACGATAACAGACAAACCTTTCATTGGTTAACTGTTATACTTTTATTATTTACTTATTAGACTCTAATAAACATTTTGAGACTCGTTACAAATTTTTGCAATGTGAATTAAACATTTTGTATCATATAGTTCACAAGGTACTTTTTAGGACCAATACATCTAATGTATTGTGCAAATTTTCTAGTTAAGTTTTTTTAACGATAACAGACAAACCTTTTATTGGTTAACTGTTATACTTTTATTATTTACTTTTTACACTCTAATAAACATTTTGAGACTAGTTAGAAATTTTTGCAATGTGAATTAAACATTTTGCACCATTTAGTTCATAAGGCACTTTTTAGGATCTATATAACTAATGTATAGTTGCAAATGATTTAGTTAAGTTCTTTTAACGATAACCGACAAACCTTTTATTAGTTAACTGTTATACTTTTATTATTTACTTAATAGACTCTAATAAACATTTTGAGACCAGTTAGAACGTTTAGCAATGTGAATTGCACATTTGGCACCATATTGTTCACAAGGTACTTTTTAGGACATATGTAACTAATGTATAGTGCAAATTTTTTAGTTAAGTTCTTTTAACGATAACAGACAAACCTCTCGTTGGTTAACTGTTATACTTTTATTATTTACTTATTAGACTCTAATAAACATTTTGAGACCAGTTAGAACTTTTAGTAATGTGAATTGCACATTTGGCACCATATTGTTCACAAGGTACTTTTTAGGGCTTTTATAACTAATGTATAGTGCAAATTTTTTAGTTAAGTTCTTTTAACGATAACAGACAAACCTCTCATTGGTTAACTGTTATACTTTTATTATTTACTTATTAGACTCTAATAAACATTTTGAGACCAGTTAGAATGTTTTGCAATGTGAATTGCACATTTGGCACCATATTGTTCACAAGGTACTTTTTAGGACCTATGTAACTAATGTATAGTGCAAATTTTTTAGTTAAGTTCTTTTAACGATAACAGACAAACCTTTTATTGGTTAACTGTTATACTTTTATTATTTACTTATTAGACTCTAATAAACATTTTGAGACCAGTTAGAACGTTTTGCAATGTGAATTGCACATTTGGCACCATATTGTTCACAAGGTACTTTTTAGGAACTATATAACTAATGTGTAGTGCAAATTTTTTAGTTAAGTTTTTTTAACGATAACAGACAAACCTCTCATTGGTTAACTGTTATACTTTTATTATTTACTTATTAGACTCTAATAAACATTTTGAAACCAGTTAGAATGTTTTGCAATGTGAATTGCACATTTGGCACCATATTGTTCACAAGGTACTTTTTAGGACCTATATAACTAATGTATAATGCAAACTTTTTAGTTAAGTTCTTTTAACGATAACAGACAAACTTCTCATTGGTTAACTGTTATACTTTTCTTATTTACTTATTAGACTCTACTAAACATTTTGAGACCAGTTAGAACGTTTTGCAATGTGAATTGCACATTTGGCACCATATTGTTCACAAGGTACTTTTTAGGACCTATGTAACTAATGTATAGTGCAAATTTTTTAGTTAAGTTCTTTTAACGATAACAGACAAACCTCTCATTGGTTAACTGTTATACTTTTATTATTTACTTATTAGACTCTAATAAACATTTTGAGACCAGTTAGAATGTTTTGCAATGTGAATTGCACATTTGGCACCATATTGTTCACAAGGTACTTTTTAGGAACTATATAACTAATGTATAGTGCAAATTTTTTAGTTAAGTTCTTTTAACGATAACAGACAAACCTCTCATTGGTTAACTGTTATACTTTTATTATTTACTTATTAGACTCTAATAAACATTTTGAGACCAGTTAGAATGTTTTGCAATGTGAATTGCACATTTGGCACCATATTGTTGACAAGGTACTTTTTAGGACCTATGTAACTAATGTTTGGTGCAAATTTTTTAGTTAAGTTCTTTTAACGATAACAGACAAACCTCTTGTTGGTTAACTGTTATACTTTTATTATTTACTTATTAGACTCTAATAAACATTTTGAGACCAGTTAGAATGTTTTGCAATGTGAATTGCACATTTGGCACCATATTGTTCACAAGGTACTTTTTAGGAACTATATAACTAATGTATAGTGCAAATTTTTTAGTTAAGTTCTTTTAACGATAACAGACAAACCTCTCATTGGTTAACTGTTATACTTTTATTATTTACTTATTAGACTCTAATAAACATTTTGAGACCAGTTAGAACGTTTTGCAATGTGAATTGCACATTTGGCACCATATTGTTCACAAGGTACTTTTTAAGACCTATGTAACTAATGTATAGTGCAAATTTTTTAGTTAAGTTCTTTTAACGATAACAGACAAACCTCTCATTGGTTAACTGTTATACTTTTATTATTTACTTATTAGACTCTAATAAACATTTTGAAACCAGTTAGAATGTTTTGCAATGTGAATTGCACATTTGGCACCATATTGTTCACAAGGTACTTTTTAGGACCTATATAACTAATGTATAATGCAAATTTTTTAGTTAAGTTCTTTTAACGATAACAGACAAACCTCTCATTGGTTAACTGTTATACTTTTATTATTTACTTATTAGACTCTAATAAACATTTTGAGACCAGTTAGAACGTTTTGCAATGTGAATTGCACATTTGGCACCATATTGTTCACAAGGTACTTTTTAGGACCTATGTAACTAATGTATAGTGCAAATTTTTTAGTTAAGTTCTTTTAACGATAACAGACAAACCTCTCATTGGTTAACTGTTATACTTTTATTATTTACTTATTAGACTCTAATAAACATTTTGAGACCAGTTAGAATGTTTTTCAATGTGAATTGCACATTTGGCACCATATTGTTCACAAGGTACTTTTTAGGACCTATGTAACTAATGTTTGGTGCAAATTTTTTAGTTAAGTTCTTTTAACGATAACAGACAAACCTCTTGTTGGTTAACTGTTATACTTTTATTATTTACTTATTAGACTCTAATAAACATTTTGAGACCAGTTAGAATGTTTTGCAATGTGAATTGCACATTTGGCACCATATTGTTCACAAGGTACTTTTTAGGAACTATATAACTAATGTATAGTGCAAATTTTTTAGTTAAGTTCTTTTAACGATAACAGACAAACCTCTCATTGGTTAACTGTTATACTTTTATTATTTACTTATTAGACTCTAATAAACATTTTGAGACCAGTTAGAATGTTTTGCAATGTGAATTGCACATTTGGCACCATATTGTTGACAAGGTACTTTTTAGGACCTATGTAACTAATGTTTGGTGCAAATTTTTTAGTTAAGTTCTTTTAACGATAACAGACAAACCTCTTGTTGGTTAACTGTTATACTTTTATTATTTACTTATTAGACTCTAATAAACATTTTGAGACCAGTTAGAATGTTTTGCAATGTGAATTGCACATTTGGCACCATATTGTTCACAAGGTACTTTTTAGGAACTATATAACTAATGTATAGTGCAAATTTTTTAGTTAAGTTCTTTTAACGATAACAGACAAACCTCTCATTGGTTAACTGTTATACTTTTATTATTTACTTATTAGACTCTAATAAACATTTTGAGACCAGTTAGAACGTTTTGCAATGTGAATTGCACATTTGGCACCATATTGTTCACAAGGTACTTTTTAAGACCTATGTAACTAATGTATAGTGCAAATTTTTTAGTTAAGTTCTTTTAACGATAACAGACAAACCTCTCATTGGTTAACTGTTATACTTTTATTATTTACTTATTAGACTCTAATAAACATTTTGAAACCAGTTAGAATGTTTTGCAATGTGAATTGCACATTTGGCACCATATTGTTCACAAGGTACTTTTTAGGACCTATATAACTAATGTATAATGCAAATTTTTTAGTTAAGTTCTTTTAACGATAACAGACAAACCTCTCATTGGTTAACTGTTATACTTTTATTATTTACTTATTAGACTCTAATAAACATTTTGAGACCAGTTAGAACGTTTTGCAATGTTAATTGCACATTTGGCACCATATTGTTCACAAGGTACTTTTTAGGACCTATGTAACTAATGTATAGTGCAAATTTTTTAGTTAAGTTCTTTTAACGATAACAGACAAACCTCTCATTGGTTAACTGTTATACTTTTATTATTTACTTATTAGACTCTAATAAACATTTTGAGACCAGTTAGAATGTTTTGCAATGTGAATTGCACATTTGGCACCATATTGTTCACAAGGTACTTTTTAGGACCTATGTAACTAATGTTTGGTGCAAATTTTTTAGTTAAGTTCTTTTAACGATAACAGACAAACCTCTTGTTGGTTAACTGTTATACTTTTATTATTTACTTATTAGACTCTAATAAACATTTTGAGACCAGTTAGAATGTTTTGCAATGTGAATTGCACATTTGGCACCATATTGTTCACAAGGTACGTTTTAGGAACTATATAACTAATGTATAGTGCAAATTTTTTAGTTAAGTTCTTTTAACGATAACAGACAAACCTCTCATTGGTTAACTGTTATACTTTTATTATTTACTTATTAGACTCTAATAAACATTTTGAGACCAGTTAGAACGTTTTGCAATGTGAATTGCACATTTGGCACCATATTGTTCACTAGGTACTTTTTAAGACCTATGTCACTAATGTATAGTGCAAATTTTTTAGTTAAATTCTTTTAACGATAACAGACAAACCTCTCATTGGTTAACTGTTATACTTTTATTATTTACTTATTAGACTCTAATAAACATTTTGAAACCAGTTAGAATGTTTTGCAATGTGAATTGCACATTTGGCACCATATTGTTCACAAGGTACTTTTTAGGACCTATATAACTAATGTATAATGCAAATTTTTTAGTTAAGTTCTTTTAACGATAACAGACAAACCTCTCATTGGTTAACTGTTATACTTTTATTATTTACTTATTAGACTCTAATAAACATTTTGAGACCAGTTAGAACGTTTTGCAATGTGAATTGCACATTTGGCACCATATTGTTCACAAGGTACTTTTTAGGACCTATGTAACTAATGTATAGTGCAAATTTTTTAGTTAAGTTCTTTTAACGATAACAGACAAACCTCTCATTGGTTAACTGTTATACTTTTATTATTTACTTATTAGACTCTAATAAACATTTTGAGACCAGTTAGAATGTTTTGCAATGTGAATTGCACATTTGGCACCATATTGTTCACAAGGTACTTTTTAGGACCTATGTAACTAATGTTTGGTGCAAATTTTTTAGTTAAGTTCTTTTAACGATAACAGACAAACCTCTTGTTGGTTAACTGTTATACTTTTATTATTTACTTATTAGACTCTAATAAACATTTTGAGACCAGTTAGAATGTTTTGCAATGTGAATTGCACATTTGGCACCATATTGTTCACAAGGTACTTTTTAGGAACTATATAACTAATGTATAGTGCAAATTTTTTAGTTAAGTTCTTTTAACGATAACAGACAAACCTCTCATTGGTTAACTGTTATACTTTTATTATTTACTTATTAGACTCTAATAAACATTTTGAGACCAGTTAGAACGTTTTGCAATGTGAATTGCACATTTGGCACCATATTGTTCATAAGGTACTTTTTAAGACCTATGTAACTAATGTATAGTGCAAATTTTTCAGTTAAGTTCTTTTAACGATAACAGACAAACTTCTCATTGGTTAACTGTTATACTTTTATTATTTACTTATTAGACTCTAATAAACATTTTGAAACCAGTTAGAATGTTTTGCAATGTGAATTGCACATTTGGCACCATATTGTTCACAAGGTACTTTTTAGGACCTGTATAACTAATGTATAATGCAAATTTTTTAGTTAAGTTCTTTTAACGATAACAGACAAACCTCTCATTGGTTAACTGTTATACTTTTCTTATTTACTTATTAGACTCTAATAAACATTTTGAGACCAGTTAGAACGTTTTGCAATGTGAATTGCACATTTGGCACCATATTGTTCACAATGTACTTTTTAGGACCTATATAACTAATGTATAGTGCAAATTTTTTAGTTAAGTTCTTTTAACGATAACAGACAAACCTCTCATTGGTTAACTGTTATACTTTTATTATTTACTTATTAGACTCTAATAAACATTTTGAGACCAGTTAGAATGATTTGCAATGTGAATTGCACATTTGGCACCATATTGTTCACAAGGTACTTTTTAGGACCTATATAACTAATGTATAGTGCAAATTTTTTAGTTAAGTTCTTTTAACGATAACAGACAAACCTTTCATTGGTTAACTGTTATACTTTTATTATTTACTTATTAGACTCTAATAAACATTTTGAGACCAGTTAGAACGTTTTGCAATGTGAATCGCACATTTGGCACCATATTGTTCACAAGGTACTTTTTAGGACCTATATAACTAATGTATAGTGCAAATTTTTTAGTTAAGTTCTTTTAACGATAACAGACAAACCTCTCATTGGTTAACTGTTATACTTATATTATTTACTTATTAGACTCTAATAAACATTTTGAGACCAGTTAAAACGTTTTGCAATGTGAATTGCACATTTGGCAACATATTGTTCACAAGGTACTTTTTAAGACCTATATGACTAATGTATAGTGCAAATTTTTTAGTTAAGTTCTTTTAACGATAACAGACAAACCTCTCATTGGTTAACTGTTATACTTTTATTATTTACTTATTAGACTCTAATAAACAATTTGAGACTAGTTAGAAAGTTTTGCAATGTGAATTGCACATGTGGCACCATATTGTTTACAAGGTACTTTTTAGGTCCTATGTAACTAATGTATAGTGCAATTTTTTTAGTTAAGTTCTTTTAACGATAACAGACAAACCTTTCATTGGTTAACTGTTATACTTTTATTATTTACTTATTAGACTCTAATAAACATTTTGAGACCAGTTAGAACTTTTAGCAATGTGAATTGCACATTTGGCACCATATTGTTCACAATGTACTTTTTAGGACCTATATAACTAATGTATAGTGCAAATTTTTTAGTTAAGTTCTTTTAACGATAACAGACAAACCTTTCATTGGTTAAATTTTGTACTTTTATTATTTACTTATTAGACTCTAATAAACAAATTGAGACCAGTTAGAACTTTTAGCAATGTGAATTGCACATTTGGCACCATATTGTTCATAGGGTACTTCTTAGGGCCTATATAACTAATGTATAGTGCAAATTTTTTAGTTAAGTTCTTTTAACGATAACAGACAAACCTTTCATTGGATAACTGTTATACTTTTATTATTTACTTATTAGACTCTAATAAACATTTTGAGACTCGTTACAAATTTTTGCAATGTGAATTAAACATTTTGTATCATATAGTTCACAAGGCACTTTTTAGGACCAATACATCTAATGTATTGTGCAAATTTTCTAGTTAAGTTTTTTTAACGATAACAGACAAAACTTTTATTGGTTAACTGTTATACTTTTATTATTTACTTTTTACACTCTAATAAACATTTTGAGACTAGTTAGAAAATTTTGCAATGTGAATTAAACATTTTGCACCATTTAGTTCATAAGGCACTTTTTAGGATCTATATAACTAATGTATAGTTGCAAATGATTTAGTTAAGTTCTTTTAACGATAACCGACAAACCTTTTATTAGTTAACTGTTATACTTTTATTATTTACTTAATAGACTCTAATAAACATTTTGAGACCAGTTAGAACGTTTAGCAATGTGAATTGCACATTTGGCACCATATTGTTCACAAGGTACTTTTTAGGACCTATGTAACTAATGTATAGTGCAAATTTTTTAGTTAAGTTCTTTTAACGATAACAGACAAACCTCTCGTTGGTTAACTGTTATACTTTTATTATTTACTTATTAGACTCTAATAAACATTTTGAGACCAGTTAGAACTTTTAGCAATGTGAATTGCACATTTGGCACCATATTGTTCACAAGGTACTTTTTAGGGCTTTTATAACTAATGTATAGTGCAAATTTTTTAGTTAAGTTCTTTTAACGATAACAGACAAACCTCTCATTGGTTAACTGTTATACTTTTATTATTTACTTATTAGACTCTAATAAACATTTTGAGACCAGTTAGAATGTTTTGCAATGTGAATTGCACATTTGGCACCATATTGTTCACAAGGTACTTTTTAGGACCTATGTAACTAATGTATAGTGCAAATTTTTTAGTTAAGTTCTTTTAACGATAACAGACAAACCTTTCATTGGTTAACTGTTATACTTTTATTATTTACTTATTAGACTCTAATAAACATTTTGAGACCAGTTAGAACGTTTTGCAATGTGAATTGCACATTTGGCACCATATTGTTCACAAGGTACTTTTTAGGAACTATATAACTAATGTGTAGTGCAAATTTTTTAGTTAAGTTTTTTTAACGATAACAGACAAACCTCTCATTGGTTAACTGTTATACTTTTATTATTTACTTATTAGACTCTAATAAACATTTTGAAACCAGTTAGAATGTTTTGCAATGTGAATTGCACATTTGGCACCATATTGTTCACAAGGTACTTTTTAGGACCTATATAACTAATGTATAATGCAAACTTTTTAGTTAAGTTCTTTTAACGATAACAGACAAACCTCTCATTGGTTAACTGTTATACTTTTCTTATTTACTTATTAGACTCTACTAAACATTTTGAGACCAGTTAGAACGTTTTGCAATGTGAATTGCACATTTGGCACCATATTGTTCACAAGGTACTTTTTAGGACCTATGTAACTAATGTATAGTGCAAATTTTTTAGTTAAGTTCTTTTAACGATAACAGACAAACCTCTCATTGGTTAACTGTTATACTTTTATTATTTACTTATTAGACTCTAATAAACATTTTGAGACCAGTTAGAATGTTTTGCAATGTGAATTGCACATTTGGCACCATATTGTTCACAAGGTACTTTTTAGGAACTATATAACTAATGTATAGTGCAAATTTTTTAGTTAAGTTCTTTTAACGATAACAGACAAACCTCTCATTGGTTAACTGTTATACTTTTATTATTTACTTATTAGACTCTAATAAACATTTTGAGACCAGTTAGAATGTTTTGCAATGTGAATTGCACATTTGGCACCATATTGTTGACAAGGTACTTTTTAGGACCTATGTAACTAATGTTTGGTGCAAATTTTTTAGTTAAGTTCTTTTAACGATAACAGACAAACCTCTTGTTGGTTAACTGTTATACTTTTATTATTTACTTATTAGACTCTAATAAACATTTTGAGACCAGTTAGAATGTTTTGCAATGTGAATTGCACATTTGGCACCATATTGTTCACAAGGTACTTTTTAGGAACTATATAACTAATGTATAGTGCAAATTTTTTAGTTAAGTTCTTTTAACGATAACAGACAAACCTCTCATTGGTTAACTGTTATACTTTTATTATTTACTTATTAGACTCTAATAAACATTTTGAGACCAGTTAGAACGTTTTGCAATGTGAATTGCACATTTGGCACCATATTGTTCACAAGGTACTTTTTAAGACCTATGTAACTAATGTATAGTGCAAATTTTTTAGTTAAGTTCTTTTAACGATAACAGACAAACCTCTCATTGGTTAACTGTTATACTTTTATTATTTACTTATTAGACTCTAATAAACATTTTGAAACCAGTTAGAATGTTTTGCAATGTGAATTGCACATTTGGCACCATATTGTTCACAAGGTACTTTTTAGGACCTATATAACTAATGTATAATGCAAATTTTTTAGTTAAGTTCTTTTAACGATAACAGACAAACCTCTCATTGGTTAACTGTTATACTTTTATTATTTACTTATTAGACTCTAATAAACATTTTGAGACCAGTTAGAACGTTTTGCAATGTGAATTGCACATTTGGCACCATATTGTTCACAAGGTACTTTTTAGGACCTATGTAACTAATGTATAGTGCAAATTTTTTAGTTAAGTTCTTTTAACGATAACAGACAAACCTCTCATTGGTTAACTGTTATACTTTTATTATTTACTTATTAGACTCTAATAAACATTTTGAGACCAGTTAGAATGTTTTGCAATGTGAATTGCACATTTGGCACCATATTGTTCACAAGGTACTTTTTAGGACCTATGTAACTAATGTTTGGTGCAAATTTTTTAGTTAAGTTCTTTTAACGATAACAGACAAACCTCTTGTTGGTTAACTGTTATACTTTTATTATTTACTTATTAGACTCTAATAAACATTTTGAGACCAGTTAGAATGTTTTGCAATGTGAATTGCACATTTGGCACCATATTGTTCACAAGGTACTTTTTAGGAACTATATAACTAATGTATAGTGCAAAGTTTTTAGTTAAGTTCTTTTAACGATAACAGACAAACCTCTCATTGGTTAACTGTTATACTTTTATTATTTACTTATTAGACTCTAATAAACATTTTGAGACCAGTTAGAATGTTTTGCAATGTGAATTGCACATTTGGCACCATATTGTTGACAAGGTACTTTTTAGGACCTATGTAACTAATGTTTGGTGCAAATTTTTTAGTTAAGTTCTTTTAACGATAACAGACAAACCTCTTGTTGGTTAACTGTTATACTTTTATTATTTACTTATTAGACTCTAATAAACATTTTGAGACCAGTTAGAATGTTTTGCAATGTGAATTGCACATTTGGCACCATATTGTTCACAAGGTACTTTTTAGGAACTATATAACTAATGTATAGTGCAAATTTTTTAGTTAAGTTCTTTTAACGATAACAGACAAACCTCTCATTGGTTAACTGTTATACTTTTATTATTTACTTATTAGACTCTAATAAACATTTTGAGACCAGTTAGAACGTTTTGCAATGTGAATTGCACATTTGGCACCATATTGTTCACAAGGTACTTTTTAGGACCTATGTAACTAATGTATAGTGCAAATTTTTTAGTTAAGTTCTTTTAACGATAACAGACAAACCTCTCATTGGTTAACTGTTATACTTTTATTATTTACTTATTAGACTCTAATAAACATTTTGAGACCAGTTAGAATGTTTTGCAATGTGAATTGCACATTTGGCACCATATTGTTCACAAGGTACTTTTTAGGACCTATGTAACTAATGTTTGGTGCAAATTTTTTAGTTAAGTTCTTTTAACGATAACAGACAAACCTCTTGTTGGTTAACTGTTATACTTTTATTATTTACTTATTAGACTCTAATAAACATTTTGAGACCAGTTAGAATGTTTTGCAATGTGAATTGCACATTTGGCACCATATTGTTCACAAGGTACTTTTTAGGAACTATATAACTAATGTATAGTGCAAATTTTTTAGTTAAGTTCTTTTAACGATAACAGACAAACCTCTCATTGGTTAACTGTTATACTTTTATTATTTACTTATTAGACTCTAATAAACATTTTGAGACCAGTTAGAACGTTTTGCAATGTGAATTGCACATTTGGCACCATATTGTTCACAAGGTACTTTTTAAGACCTATGTAACTAATGTATAGTGCAAATTTTTTAGTTAAGTTCTTTTAACGATAACAGACAAACCTCTCATTGGTTAACTGTTATACTTTTATTATTTACTTATTAGACTCTAATAAACATTTTGAAACCAGTTAGAATGTTTTGCAATGTGAATTGCACATTTGGCACCATATTGTTCACAAGGTACTTTTTAGGACCTATATAACTAATGTATAATGCAAATTTTTTAGTTAAGTTCTTTTAACGATAACAGACAAACCTCTCATTGGTTAACTGTTATACTTTTATTATTTACTTATTAGACTCTAATAAACATTTTGAGACCAGTTAGAACGTTTTGCAATGTGAATTGCACATTTGGCACCATATTGTTCACAAGGTACTTTTTAGGACCTATGTAACTAATGTATAGTGCAAATTTTTTAGTTAAGTTCTTTTAACGATAACAGACAAACCTCTCATTGGTTAACTGTTATACTTTTATTATTTACTTATTAGACTCTAATAAACATTTTGAGACCAGTTAGAACGTTTTGCAATGTGAATTGCACATTTGGCACCATATTGTTCACAAGGTACTTTTTAGGACCTATGTAACTAATGTTTGGTGCAAATTTTTTAGTTAAGTTCTTTTAACGATAACAGACAAACCTCTTGTTGGTTAACTGTTATACTTTTATTATTTACTTATTAGACTCTAATAAACATTTTGAGACCAGTTAGAATGTTTTGCAATGTGAATTGCACATTTGGCACCATATTGTTCACAAGGTACTTTTTAGGAACTATATAACTAATGTATAGTGCAAATTTTTTAGTTAAGTTCTTTTAACGATAACAGACAAACCTCTCATTGGTTAACTGTTATACTTTTATTATTTACTTATTAGACTCTAATAAACATTTTGAGACCAGTTAGAACGTTTTGCAATGTGAATTGCACATTTGGCACCATATTGTTCATAAGGTACTTTTTAAGACCTATGTAACTAATGTATAGTGCAAATTTTTTAGTTAAGTTCTTTTAACGATAACAGACAAACCTCTCATTGGTTAACTGTTATACTTTTATTATTTACTTATTAGACTCTAATAAACATTTTGAAACCAGTTAGAATGTTTTGCAATGTGAATTGCACATTTGGCACCATATTGTTCACAAGGTACTTTTTAGGACCTGTATAACTAATGTATAATGCAAATTTTTTAGTTAAGTTCTTTTAACGATAACAGACAAACCTCTCATTGGTTAACTGTTATACTTTTCTTATTTACTTATTAGACTCTAATAAACATTTTGAGACCAGTTAGAACGTTTTGCAATGTGAATTGCACATTTGGCACCATATTGTTCACAATGTACTTTTTAGGACCTATATAACTAATGTATAGTGCAAATTTTTTAGTTAAGTTCTTTTAACGATAACAGACAAACCTTTCATTAGTTAACTGTTATACTTTTATTATTTACTTATTAGACTCTAATAAACATTTTGAGACCAGTTAGAACTTTTAGCAATGTGAATTGCACATTTGGCACCATATTGTTCACAAGGTACTTTTTAGGGCCTATATAACTAATGTATAGTGCAAATTTTTAGTTAAGTTCTTTTAACGATAACAGACAAACCTATCGTTGGTTAACTGTTATACTTTTATTATTTACTTATTAGACTCTAATAAACATTTTGAGACCAGTTAGAACGTTTAGCAATGTGAATTGCACATTTGGCACCATATTGTTCACAATGTACTTTTTAGGACCTATATAACTAATGTATAGTGCAAATTTTTTAGTTAAGTTCTTTTAACGATAACAGACAAACCACTCATTGGTTAACTTTTATACTTTTATTATTTACTTATTAGACACTAATAAACATTTTGAGACCATTTAGAACTTTTAGCAATGTGAATTGCACATTTGGCACCATATTGTTCACAAGGTACTTTTTAGGGCTTTTATAACTAATGTATAGTGCAAATATTTAGTTAAGTTCTTTTAACGATAACAGACAAACCTTTCATTGGTTAACTGTTATACTTTTATTATTTACTTATTAGGCTCTAATAAACATTTTGAGACCAGTTAGAACGTTTTGCAATGTGAATTGCACATTTGGCACCATATTGTTCACAAGGTACTTTTTAGGACCTATATAACTAATGTATAGGGCAAATTTTTTGGTTAAGTTCTTTTAACGATAACAGACAAACCTTTGATTGGTTAACTGTTATACTTTTATTATTTACTTATTAGACTCTAATAAACATTTTGAGACCAGTTAGAACGTTTTGCAATGTGAATTAAACATTTGGCACCGTATTGTTCACAAGGTACTTTTTAGGACCTATGTAACTAATGTATAGTGCAAATTTTTTAGTTAAGTTCTTTTAACGATAACAGACAAACCTTTCATTGGTTAACTGTTATACTTTTATTATTTACTTTTTACACTCTAATAAACATTTTGAGACCAGTTAGAACGTTTAGCAATGTGAATTGCACATTTGGCACCATATTGTTCACAAGGTACTTTTTAGGACCTATGTAACTAATGTATAGTGCAAATTTTTTAGTTAAGTTCTTTTAACGATAACAGACAAACCTCTCATTGGTTAACTGTTATACTTTTATTATTTACTTATTAGACTCTAATAAACAATTTGAGACCAGTTAGAATGTTTTGCAATGTGAATTGCACATTTGGCACCATATTGTTCACAAGGTACTTTTTAGGACCTATATAACTAATGTATAGTGCAAATTTTTTAGTTAAGTTCTTTTAACGATAACAGACAAACCTTTGATTGGTTAACTGTTATACTTTTATTATTTACTTATTAGACTCTAATAAACATTTTGAGACCAGTTAGAACGTTTTGCAATGTGAATCGCACATTTGGCACCATATTGTTCACAAGGTACTTTTTAGGACCTATATGACTAATGTATAGTGCAAATTTTTTAGTTAAGTTGTTTTAACGATAACAGACAAACCTTTCATTGGTTAACTGTTATACTTTTATTATTTACTTATTAGACTCTAATAAACATTTTGAGACTAGTTAGAAAGTTTTGCAATGTGAATTGCACATGTGGCACCATATTGTTTACAAGGTACTTTTTAGGACCTATGTAACTAATGTATAGTGCAATTTTTTTAGTTAAGTTCTTTTAACGATAACAGACAAACCTTTTATTGGTTAACTGTTATACTTTTATTATTTACTTTTTACACTCTAATAAACATTTTGAGACTAGTTAGAAATTTTTGCAATGTGAATTAAACATTTTGCACCATTTAGTTCATAAGGCACTTTTTAGGATCTATATAACTAATGTATAGTTGCAAATGATTTAGTTAAGTTCTTTTAACGATAACCGACAAACCTTTTATTAGTTAACTGTTATACTTTTATTATTTACTTAATAGACTCTAATAAACATTTTGAGACCAGTTAGAACGTTTAGCAATGTGAATTGCACATTTGGCACCATATTGTTCACAAGGTACTTTTTAGGACCTATGTAACTAATGTATAGTGCAAATTTTTTAGTTAAGTTCTATTAACGATAACAGACAAACCTCTCGTTGGTTAACTGTTATACTTTTATTATTTACTTATTAGACTCTAATAAACATTTTGAGACCAGTTAGAACTTTTTGCAATGTGAATTGCACAATTGGCACCATATTGTTCACAAGGTTTTTTTTAGGGCTTTTATAACTAATGTATAGTGCAAATTTTTTAGTTAAGTTCTTTTAACGATAACAGACAAACCTTTCATTGGTTAACTGTTATACTTTTATTATTTACTTATTAGGCTCTAATAAACATTTTGAGACCAGTTAGAACGTTTTGCAATGTGAATTGCACATTTGGCACCATATTGTTCACAAGGTACTTTTTAGGACCTATATAACTAATGTATAGTGCACATTTTTTGGTTAAGTTCTTTTAACGATAACAGACAAACCTTTGATTGGTTAACTGTTATACTTTTATTATTTACTTATTAGACTCTAATAAACATTTTGAGACCAGTTAGAACGTTTTGCAATGTGAATCGCACATTTGGCACCATATTGTTCACAAGGTACTTTTTAGGACCTATGTAACTAATGTATAGTGCAAATTTTTTAGTTAAGTTTATTTAACGATAACAGACAAACCTCTCATTGGTTAACTGTTATACTTATATTATTTACTTATTAGACTCTAATAAACATTTTGAGACCAGTTAAAACGTTTTGCAATGTGAATTGCACATTTGGCACCATATTGTTCACAAGGTACTTTTTAGGACCTATATGACTAATGTATAGTGCAAATTTTTTAGTTAAGTTGTTTTAACGATAACAGACAAACCTTTCATTGGTTAACTGTTATACTTTTATTATTTACTTATTAGACTCTAATAAACATTTTGAGACTAGTTAGAAAGTTTTGCAATGTGAATTGCACATGTGGCACCATATTGTTTACAAGGTACTTTTTAGGACCTATGTAACTAATGTATAGTGCAATTTTTTTAGTTAAGTTCTTTTAACGATAACAGACAAACCTTTTATTGGTTAACTGTTATACTTTTATTATTTACTTTTTACACTCTAATAAACATTTTGAGACTAGTTAGAAATTTTTGCAATGTGAATTAAACATTTTGCACCATTTAGTTCATAAGGCACTTTTTAGGATCTATATAACTAATGTATAGTTGCAAATGATTTAGTTAAGTTCTTTTAACGATAACCGACAAACCTTTTATTAGTTAACTGTTATACTTTTATTATTTACTTAATAGACTCTAATAAACATTTTGAGACCAGTTAGAACGTTTAGCAATGTGAATTGCACATTTGGCACCATATTGTTCACAAGGTACTTTTTAGGACCTATATAACTAATGTATAGTGCACATTTTTTGGTTAAGTTCTTTTAACGATAACAGACAAACCTTTCATTGGTTAACTGTTATACTTTTATTATTTACTTATTAGACTCTAATAAACATTTTGAGACCAGTTAGAACGTTTTGCAATGTGAATTGCACATTTGGCACCATATTGTTCACAAGGTACTTTTTAGGACCTATATAACTAATGTATAGTGCACATTTTTTGGTTAAGTTCTTTTAACGATAACAGACAAACCTTTCATTGGTTAACTGTTATACTTTTATTATTTACTTATTAGACTCTAATAAACATTTTGAGACCAGTTAGAACGTTTTGCAATGTGAATTAAACATTTGGCACCGTATTGTTCACAAGGTACTTTTTAGGACCTATGTAACTAATGTATAGTGCAAATTTTTTAGTTAAGTTCTTTTAACGATAACAGACAAACCTCTTGTTGGTTAACTGTTATACTTTTATTATTTACTTATTACACTCTAATAAACATTTTGAGACCAGTTAGAACGTTTTGCAATGTGAATTGCAAATTTGGCACCATATTCTTCACAAGGTACTTTTTAGGACCTATATAACTAATGTATAGTGCAATTTTTTTTAGTTAAGTTCTTTTAACGATAACAGACAAACCTTTCATTGGTTAACTGTTATACTTTTATTATTTACTTATTAGACTCTAATAAACATTTTGAGACCAGTTAGAACGTTTTGCAATGTGAATCGAACATTTGGCACCATATTGTTCACAAGGTACTTTTTAGGACCTTTGTAACTAATGTATAGTGCAAATTTTTTAGTTAAATTCTTTTAACGATAACAGACAAACCTCTCATTGGTTAACTGTTATACTTATATTATTTACTTATTAGACTCTAATAAACATTTTGAGACCAGTTAAAACGTTTTGCAATGTGAATTGCACATTTGGCACCATATTGTTCACAAGGTACTTTTTAGGACCTATATGACTAATGTATAGTGCAAATTTTTTAGTTAAGTTGTTTTAACGATAACAGACAAACCTTTCATTGGTTAACTGTTATACTTTTATTATTTACTTATTAGACTCTAATAAACATTTTGAGACTAGTTAGAAAGTTTTGCAATGTGAATTGCACATGTGGCACCATATTGTTTACAAGGTACTTTTTAGGACCTATGTAACTAATGTATAGTGCAATTTTTTTAGTTAAGTTCTTTTAACGATAACAGACAAACCTTTCATTGGTTAACTGTTATACTTTTATTATTTACTTATTAGACTCTAATAAACATTTTGAGACCAGTTAGAACTTTTAGCAATGTGAATTGCACATTTGGCACCATATTGTTCACAATGTACTTTTTAGGACCAATATAACTAATGTATAGTGCAAATTTTTTAGTTAAGTTCTTTTAACGATAACAGACAAACCTTTCATTGGTTAAATTTTGTACTTTTATTATTTCCTTATTAGACTCTAATAAACAAATTGAGACCAGTTAGAACTTTTAGCAATGCGAATTGCACATTTGGCACCATATTGTTCATAGGGTACTTTTTAGGGCCTATATAACTAATGTATAGTGCAAATTTTTTAGTTAAGTTCTTTTAACGATAACAGACAAACCTTTCATTGGTTAACTGTTATACTTTTATTATTTACTTATTATACTCTAATAAACATTTTGAGACTAGTTACAAATTTTTGCAATGTGAATTAAACATTTTGTATCATATAGTTCACAAGGCACTTTTTAGGACCAATACATCTAATGTATTGTGCAAATTTTCTAGTTAAGTTCTTTTAACGATAACAGACAAACCTTTTATTGGTTAACTGTTATACTTTTATTATTTACTTTTTACACTATAATAAACATTTTGAGACTTGTTAGAAATTTTTGCAATGTGAATTAAACATTTTGCACCATTTAGTTCATAAGGCACTTTTTAGGATCTATATAACTAATGTATAGTTGCAAATGATTTAGTTAAGTTCTTTTAACGATAACCGACAAACCTTTTATTAGTTAACTGTTATACTTTTATTATTTACTTAATAGACTCTAATAAACATTTTGAGACCAGTTAGAACGTTTAGCAATGTGAATTGCACATTTGGCACCATATTGTTCACAAGGTACTTTTTAGGACCTATGTAACTAATGTATAGTGCAAATTTTTTAGTTAAGTTCTTTTAACGATAACAGACAAACCTCTTGTTGGTTAACTGTTATACTTTTATTATTTACTTATTAGACTCTAATAAACATTTTGAGACCAGTTAGAACTTTTAGCAATGTGAATTGCACATTTGGCACCATATTGTTCACAATGTACTTTTTAGGACCTATATAACTAATGTATAGTGCAAATTTTTTAGTTAAGTTCTTTTAACGATAACAGACAAACCTTTTATTGGTTAACTGTTATACTGTTATTATTTACTTATTAGACTCTAATAAACATTTTGAGACCAGTTAGAACGTTTTGCAATGTGAATTGCACATTTGGCACCATATTGTTCACAAGGTACTTTTTAGGACCTATATAACTAATGTATAGTGCAAATTTTTTAGTTAAGTTCTTTTAACGATAACAGACAAACCTCTCATTGGTTAACTGTTATACTTTCATTATTTATGTATTAGACTCTAATAAACATTTTGAGACCAGTTAGAACGTTTTGCAATGTGAATTGCACATCTGGCACCATATTGTTCACAATGTACTTTTTAGGACCTATGTAACTAATGTATAGTGCAAATTTTTTAGTTAAGTTGTTTTAACGATAACAGACAAACCTCTCATTGGTTAACTTTTATACTTTTATTATTTACTTATTAGACTCTAATAAACATTTTGAGACCAGTTAGAAATTTTAGCAATGTGAATGGCACATTTGGCACCATATTGTTCACAAGGTACTTTTTAGGACCTATATAACTAATGTATAGTGCAAATTTTTTAGTTAAGTTCTTTTAACGATAACAGACAAACCTCTCATTGGTTAACTGTTATACTTTTATTATTTACTTATTAGACTTTAATAAACATTTTGAGACCAGTTAGAACTTTTAGCAATGTGAATTGCACATTTGGCACCATATTGTTCACAATGTACTTTTTAGGACCTATATAACTAATGTATAGTGCAAATTTTTTAGTTAAGTTCTTTTAACGATAACAGACAAACCTCTCATTGGTTAACTGTTATACTTTTATTATTTACTTATTAGACTCTAATAAACATTTTGCAATGTGAATTGCACATTTGGCTCCATATTGTTCACAAGGTACTTTTTAGGAACTATATAACTAATGTGTAGTGCAAATTTTTTAGTTAAGTTCTTTTAACGATAACAGACAAACCTCTCATTGGTTAACTGTTATACTTTTATTATTTACTTATTAGACTCTAATAAACATTTTGAGACCAGTTAGAACGTTTTGCAATGTGAATTGCACATTTGGCACCATATTTTTCACAAGGTACTTTTTAAGACCTATGTAACTAATGTATAGTGCAAATTTTTTAGTTAAGTTCTTTTAACGATAACAGACAAACCTCTCATTGGTTAACTGTTATACTTTTATTATTTACTTATTAGACTCTAATAAACATTTTGAGACCAGTTAGAACGTTTAGCAATGTGAATTGCACATTTGGCACCATATTGTTCACAAGGTACTTTTTAGGACCTATGTAACTAATGTATAGTGCAAATTTTTTAGTTAAGTTCTTTTAACGATAACAGACAAACCTCTCGTTGGTTAACTGTTATACTTTTATTATTTACTTATTAGACTTTAATAAACATTTTGAGACCAGTTAGAACTTTTAGCAATGTGAATTGCACATTTGGCACCATATTGTTCACAAGGTACTTTTTAGGACCTATGTAACTAATGTATAGTGCAAATTTTTTAGTTAAGTTCTTTTAACGATAACAGACAAACCTTTCATTGGTTAACTGTTATACTTTTATTATTTACTTATTAGACTCTAATAAACATTTTGAGACCAGTTAGAAAGTTTTGCAATGTGAATTGCACATTTGGCACCATATTGTTCACAAGGTACTTTTTAGGACCTATGTAACTAATGTATAGTGCAAATTTTTTAGTTAAGTTCTTTTAACGATAACAGACAAACCGCTCATTGGTTAACTGTTATACTTTTATTATTTACTTATTAGACTCTAATAAACAATTTGAGACCAGTTAAAACGTTTTGCAATGTGAATTGCACATTTGGCACCACATTGTTCACAAGGTACTTTTTAGGACCTATATAACTAATGTATAGTGCAAATTTTTTAGTTAAGTTCTTTTAACGATAACAGACAAACCTTTGATTGGTTAACTGTTATACTTTTATTATTTACTTATTAGACTCTAATAAACATTTTGAGACCAGTTAGAACGTTTTGCAATGTGAATCGCACATTTGGCACCATATTGTTCACAAGGTACTTTTTAGGACCTATGTAACTAATGTATAGTGCAAATTTTTTAGTTAAGTTCTTTTAACGATAACAGACAAACCTTTTATTGGTTAACTGTTATACTTTTATTATTTACTTATTAGACTCTAATAAACATTTTGAGACTAGTTAGAACGTTTTGCAATGTGAATTGCACATGTGGCACCATATTGTTTACAAGGTACTTTTTAGGACCTATGTAACTAATGTATAGTGCAATTTTTTTAGTTAAGTTCTTTTAACGATAACAGACAAACCTTTCATTGGTTAACTGTTATAATTTTATTATTTACTTATTAGACTCTAATAAACATTTTGAGACCAGTTAGAACTTTTAGCAATGTGAATTGCACATTTGGCACCATATTGTTCACAATGTACTTTTTAGGACCTATATAACTAATGTATAGTGCAAATTTTTTAGTTAAGTTCTTTTAACGATAACAGACAAACCTTTCATTGGTTAAATTTTGTACTTTTATTATTTCCTTATTAGACTCTAATAAACAAATTGAGACCAGTTAGAACTTTTACCAATGTGAATTGCACATTTGGCACCATATTGTTCATAGGGTACTTTTTAGGGCCTATATAACTAATGTATAGTGCAAATTTTTTAGTTAAGTTCTTTTAACGATAACAGACAAACCTTTCATTGGTTAACTGTTATACTTTTATTATTTACTTATTAGACTCTAATAAACATTTTGAGACTCGTTACAAATTTTTGCAATGTGAATTAAACATTTTGTATCATATAGTTCACAAGGCACTTTTTAGGACCAATACATCTAATGTATTGTGCAAATTTTCTAGTTAAGTTCTTTTAACGATAACAGACAAACCTTTTATTGGTTAACTGTTATACTTTTATTATTTACTTTTTACACTCTAATAAACATTTTGAGACTAGTTAGAAATTTTTGCAATGTGAATTAAACATTTTGCACCATTTAGTTCATAAGGCACTTTTTAGGATCTATATAACTAATGTATAGTTGCAAATGATTTAGTTAAGTTCTTTTAACGATAACCGACAAACCTTTTATTAGTTAACTGTTATACTTTTATTATTTACTTAATAGACTCTAATAAACATTTTGAGACCAGTTAGAACGTTTAGCAATGTGAATTGCACATTTGGCACCATATTGTTCACAAGGTACTTTTTAGGACCTATATAACTAATGTATAGTGCAAATTTTTTAGTTAAGTTCTTTTAACGATAACAGACAAACCTCTCATTGGTTAACTGTTATACTTTCATTATTTATGTATTAGACTCTAATAAACATTTTGAGACCAGTTAGAACGTTTTGCAATGTGAATTGCACATCTGGCACCATATTGTTCACAAGGTACTTTTTAGGACCTTTGTAACTAATGTATAGTGCAAATTTTTTAGTTAAGTTGTTTTAACGATAACAGACAAACCTTTCATTGGTTAACTTTTATACTTTTATTATTTACTTATTAGACTCTAATAAACATTTTGAGACCAGTTAGAAATTTTAGCAATGTGAATGGCACATTTGGCACCATATTGTTCACAAGGTACTTTTTAGGACCTATATAACTAATGTATAGTGCAAATGTTTTAGTTAAGTTGTTTTAACGATAACAGACAAACCTTTCATTGGTTAACTTTTATACTTTTATTATTTACTTATTAGACTCTAATGAACATTTTGAGACCAGTTAGAACTTTTAGCAATGTGAATTGCACATTTGGCACCATATTGTTCATAGGGTACTTTTTAGGGCCTATATAACTAATGTATAGTGCAAATTTTTTAGTTAAGTTCTTTTAACGATAACAGACAAACCTTTCATTGGTTAACTGTTATACTTTTATTATTTACTTATTAGACTCTAATAAACATTTTGAGACTCGTTACAAATTTTTGCAATGTGAATTAAACATTTTGTATCATATAGTTCACAAGGCACTTTTTAGGACCAATACATCTAATGTATTGTGCAAATTTTCTAGTTAAGTTCTTTTAACGATAACAGACAAACCTTTTATTGGTTAACTGTTATACTTTTATTATTTACTTTTTACACTCTAATAAACATTTTGAGACTAGTTAGAAATTTTTGCAATGTGAATTAAACATTTTGCACCATTTAGTTCATAAGGCACTTTTTAGGATCTATATAACTAATGTATAGTTGCAAATGATTTAGTTAAGTTCTTTTAACGATAACCGACAAACCTTTTATTAGTTAACTGTTATACTTTTATTATTTACTTAATAGACTCTAATAAACATTTTGAGACCAGTTAGAACGTTTTGCAATGTGAATTGCACATTTGGCACCATATTGTTCACAAGGTACTTTTTAGGACCTATATGACTAATGTATAGTGCAAATTTTTTAGTTAAGTTGTTTTAACGATAACAGACAAACCTTTCATTGGTTAACTGTTATACTTTTATTATTTACTTATTAGACTCTAATAAACATTTTGAGACTAGTTAGAAAGTTTTGCAATGTGAATTGCACATGTGGCACCATATTGTTTACAAGGTACTTTTTAGGACCTATGTAACTAATGTATAGTGCAATTTTTTTAGTTAAGTTCTTTTAACGATAACAGACAAACCTTTCATTGGTTAACTGTTATACTTTTATTATTTACTTATTAGACTCTAATAAACATTTTGAGACCAGTTAGAACTTTTAGCAATGTGAATTGCACATTTGGCACCATATTGTTCACAATGTACTTTTTAGGACCAATATAACTAATGTATAGTGCAAATTTTTTAGTTAAGTTCTTTTAACGATAACAGACAAACCTTTCATTGGTTAAATTTTGTACTTTTATTATTTCCTTATTAGACTCTAATAAACAAATTGAGACCAGTTAGAACTTTTAGCAATGCGAATTGCACATTTGGCACCATATTGTTCATAGGGTACTTTTTAGGGCCTATATAACTAATGTATAGTGCAAATTTTTTAGTTAAGTTCTTTTAACGATAACAGACAAACCTTTCATTGGTTAACTGTTATACTTTTATTATTTACTTATTATACTCTAATAAACATTTTGAGACTAGTTACAAATTTTTGCAATGTGAATTAAACATTTTGTATCATATAGTTCACAAGGCACTTTTTAGGACCAATACATCTAATGTATTGTGCAAATTTTCTAGTTAAGTTCTTTTAACGATAACAGACAAACCTTTTATTGGTTAACTGTTATACTTTTATTATTTACTTTTTACACTATAATAAACATTTTGAGACTTGTTAGAAATTTTTGCAATGTGAATTAAACATTTTGCACCATTTAGTTCATAAGGCACTTTTTAGGATCTATATAACTAATGTATAGTTGCAAATGATTTAGTTAAGTTCTTTTAACGATAACCGACAAACCTTTTATTAGTTAACTGTTATACTTTTATTATTTACTTAATAGACTCTAATAAACATTTTGAGACCAGTTAGAACGTTTAGCAATGTGAATTGCACATTTGGCACCATATTGTTCACAAGGTACTTTTTAGGACCTATGTAACTAATGTATAGTGCAAATTTTTTAGTTAAGTTCTTTTAACGATAACAGACAAACCTCTTGTTGGTTAACTGTTATACTTTTATTATTTACTTATTAGACTCTAATAAACATTTTGAGACCAGTTAGAACTTTTAGCAATGTGAATTGCACATTTGGCACCATATTGTTCACAATGTACTTTTTAGGACCTATATAACTAATGTATAGTGCAAATTTTTTAGTTAAGTTCTTTTAACGATAACAGACAAACCTTTTATTGGTTAACTGTTATACTGTTATTATTTACTTATTAGACTCTAATAAACATTTTGAGACCAGTTAGAACGTTTTGCAATGTGAATTGCACATTTGGCACCATATTGTTCACAAGGTACTTTTTAGGACCTATATAACTAATGTATAGTGCAAATTTTTTAGTTAAGTTCTTTTAACGATAACAGACAAACCTCTCATTGGTTAACTGTTATACTTTCATTATTTATGTATTAGACTCTAATAAACATTTTGAGACCAGTTAGAACGTTTTGCAATGTGAATTGCACATCTGGCACCATATTGTTCACAATGTACTTTTTAGGACCTATGTAACTAATGTATAGTGCAAATTTTTTAGTTAAGTTGTTTTAACGATAACAGACAAACCTCTCATTGGTTAACTTTTATACTTTTATTATTTACTTATTAGACTCTAATAAACATTTTGAGACCAGTTAGAAATTTTAGCAATGTGAATGGCACATTTGGCACCATATTGTTCACAAGGTACTTTTTAGGACCTATATAACTAATGTATAGTGCAAATTTTTTAGTTAAGTTCTTTTAACGATAACAGACAAACCTCTCATTGGTTAACTGTTATACTTTTATTATTTACTTATTAGACTTTAATAAACATTTTGAGACCAGTTAGAACTTTTAGCAATGTGAATTGCACATTTGGCACCATATTGTTCACAATGTACTTTTTAGGACCTATATAACTAATGTATAGTGCAAATTTTTTAGTTAAGTTCTTTTAACGATAACAGACAAACCTCTCATTGGTTAACTGTTATACTTTTATTATTTACTTATTAGACTCTAATAAACATTTTGCAATGTGAATTGCACATTTGGCTCCATATTGTTCACAAGGTACTTTTTAGGAACTATATAACTAATGTGTAGTGCAAATTTTTTAGTTAAGTTCTTTTAACGATAACAGACAAACCTCTCATTGGTTAACTGTTATACTTTTATTATTTACTTATTAGACTCTAATAAACATTTTGAGACCAGTTAGAACGTTTTGCAATGTGAATTGCACATTTGGCACCATATTTTTCACAAGGTACTTTTTAAGACCTATGTAACTAATGTATAGTGCAAATTTTTTAGTTAAGTTCTTTTAACGATAACAGACAAACCTCTCATTGGTTAACTGTTATACTTTTATTATTTACTTATTAGACTCTAATAAACATTTTGAGACCAGTTAGAACGTTTAGCAATGTGAATTGCACATTTGGCACCATATTGTTCACAAGGTACTTTTTAGGACCTATGTAACTAATGTATAGTGCAAATTTTTTAGTTAAGTTCTTTTAACGATAACAGACAAACCTCTCGTTGGTTAACTGTTATACTTTTATTATTTACTTATTAGACTTTAATAAACATTTTGAGACCAGTTAGAACTTTTAGCAATGTGAATTGCACATTTGGCACCATATTGTTCACAAGGTACTTTTTAGGACCTATGTAACTAATGTATAGTGCAAATTTTTTAGTTAAGTTCTTTTAACGATAACAGACAAACCTTTCATTGGTTAACTGTTATACTTTTATTATTTACTTATTAGACTCTAATAAACATTTTGAGACCAGTTAGAAAGTTTTGCAATGTGAATTGCACATTTGGCACCATATTGTTCACAAGGTACTTTTTAGGACCTATGTAACTAATGTATAGTGCAAATTTTTTAGTTAAGTTCTTTTAACGATAACAGACAAACCGCTCATTGGTTAACTGTTATACTTTTATTATTTACTTATTAGACTCTAATAAACATTTTGAGACCAGTTAAAACGTTTTGCAATGTGAATTGCACATTTGGCACCACATTGTTCACAAGGTACTTTTTAGGACCTATATAACTAATGTATAGTGCAAATTTTTTAGTTAAGTTCTTTTAACGATAACAGACAAACCTTTGATTGGTTAACTGTTATACTTTTATTATTTACTTATTAGACTCTAATAAACATTTTGAGACCAGTTAGAACGTTTTGCAATGTGAATCGCACATTTGGCACCATATTGTTCACAAGGTACTTTTTAGGACCTATGTAACTAATGTATAGTGCAAATTTTTTAGTTAAGTTCTTTTAACGATAACAGACAAACCTTTTATTGGTTAACTGTTATACTTTTATTATTTACTTATTAGACTCTAATAAACATTTTGAGACTAGTTAGAACGTTTTGCAATGTGAATTGCACATGTGGCACCATATTGTTTACAAGGTACTTTTTAGGACCTATGTAACTAATGTATAGTGCAATTTTTTTAGTTAAGTTCTTTTAACGATAACAGACAAACCTTTCATTGGTTAACTGTTATAATTTTATTATTTACTTATTAGACTCTAATAAACATTTTGAGACCAGTTAGAACTTTTAGCAATGTGAATTGCACATTTGGCACCATATTGTTCACAATGTACTTTTTAGGACCTATATAACTAATGTATAGTGCAAATTTTTTAGTTAAGTTCTTTTAACGATAACAGACAAACCTTTCATTGGTTAAATTTTGTACTTTTATTATTTCCTTATTAGACTCTAATAAACAAATTGAGACCAGTTAGAACTTTTACCAATGTGAATTGCACATTTGGCACCATATTGTTCATAGGGTACTTTTTAGGGCCTATATAACTAATGTATAGTGCAAATTTTTTAGTTAAGTTCTTTTAACGATAACAGACAAACCTTTCATTGGTTAACTGTTATACTTTTATTATTTACTTATTAGACTCTAATAAACATTTTGAGACTCGTTACAAATTTTTGCAATGTGAATTAAACATTTTGTATCATATAGTTCACAAGGCACTTTTTAGGACCAATACATCTAATGTATTGTGCAAATTTTCTAGTTAAGTTCTTTTAACGATAACAGACAAACCTTTTATTGGTTAACTGTTATACTTTTATTATTTACTTTTTACACTCTAATAAACATTTTGAGACTAGTTAGAAATTTTTGCAATGTGAATTAAACATTTTGCACCATTTAGTTCATAAGGCACTTTTTAGGATCTATATAACTAATGTATAGTTGCAAATGATTTAGTTAAGTTCTTTTAACGATAACAGACAAACCTCTCGTTGGTTAACTGTTATACTTTTATTATTTACTTATTAGACTCTAATAAACATTTTGAGACCAGTTAGAACGTTTTGCAATGTGAATTGCACATTTGGCACCATATTGTTCACAAGGTACTTTTTAGGACCTATATAACTAATGTATAGTGCAAATTTTTTAGTTAAGTTCTTTTAACGATAACAGACAAACCTCTCATTGGTTAACTGTTATACTTTCATTATTTATGTATTAGACTCTAATAAACATTTTGAGACCAGTTAGAACGTTTTGCAATGTGAATTGCACATCTGGCACCATATTGTTCACAAGGTACTTTTTAGGACCTTTGTAACTAATGTATAGTGCAAATTTTTTAGTTAAGTTGTTTTAACGATAACAGACAAACCTTTCATTGGTTAACTTTTATACTTTTATTATTTACTTATTAGACTCTAATAAACATTTTGAGACCAGTTAGAAATTTTAGCAATGTGAATGGCACATTTGGCACCATATTGTTCACAAGGTACTTTTTAGGACCTATATAACTAATGTATAGTGCAAATGTTTTAGTTAAGTTGTTTTAACGATAACAGACAAACCTTTCATTGGTTAACTTTTATACTTTTATTATTTACTTATTAGACTCTAATGAACATTTTGAGACCAGTTAGAACTTTTAGCAATGTGAATTGCACATTTGGCACCATATTGTTCATAGGGTACTTTTTAGGGCCTATATAACTAATGTATAGTGCAAATTTTTTAGTTAAGTTCTTTTAACGATAACAGACAAACCTTTCATTGGTTAACTGTTATACTTTTATTATTTACTTATTAGACTCTAATAAACATTTTGAGACTCGTTACAAATTTTTGCAATGTGAATTAAACATTTTGTATCATATAGTTCACAAGGCACTTTTTAGGACCAATACATCTAATGTATTGTGCAAATTTTCTAGTTAAGTTCTTTTAACGATAACAGACAAACCTTTTATTGGTTAACTGTTATACTTTTATTATTTACTTTTTACACTCTAATAAACATTTTGAGACTAGTTAGAAATTTTTGCAATGTGAATTAAACATTTTGCACCATTTAGTTCATAAGGCACTTTTTAGGATCTATATAACTAATGTATAGTTGCAAATGATTTAGTTAAGTTCTTTTAACGATAACCGACAAACCTTTTATTAGTTAACTGTTATACTTTTATTATTTACTTAATAGACTCTAATAAACATTTTGAGACCAGTTAGAACGCTTAGCAATGTGAATTGCACATTTGGCACCATACTGTTCACAAGGTACTTTTTAGGACCTATGTAACTAATGTATAGTGCAAATTTTTTAGTTAAGTTCTTTTAACGATAACAGACAAATCTTTCATTGGGTAACTGTTATACTTTTATTATTTACTTATTAGACTCTAATAAACATTTTGAGACCAGTTAGAACTTTTAGCAATGTGAATTGCACATTTGGCACCATATTGTTCACAATGTACTTTTTAGGATCTATATAACTAATGTATAGTGCAAATTTTTTAGTTAAGTTCTTTTAACGATAACAGACAAACCTTTCATTGGTTAAATTTTGTATTTTTATTATTTCCTTATTAGACTCTAATAAACAAATTGAGACCAGTTAGAACTTTTAGCAATGCGAATTGCACATTTGGCACCATATTGTTCATAGGGTACTTTTTAGGGCCTATATAACTAATGTATAGTGCAAATTTTTTAGTTAAGTTCTTTTAACGATAACAGACAAACCTTTCATTGGTTAACTGTTATACTTTTATTATTTACTTATTATACTCTAATAAACATTTTGAGACTAGTTACAAATTTTTGCAATGTGAATTAAACATTTTGTATCATATAGTTCACAAGGCACTTTTTAGGACCAATACATCTAATGTATTGTGCAAATTTTCTAGTTAAGTTCTTTTAACGATAACAGACAAACCTTTTATTGGTTAACTGTTATACTTTTATTATTTACTTTTTACACTATAATAAACATTTTGAGACTTGTTAGAAATTTTTGCAATGTGAATTAAACATTTTGCACCATTTAGTTCATAAGGCACTTTTTAGGATCTATATAACTAATGTATAGTTGCAAATGATTTAGTTAAGTTCTTTTAACGATAACCGACAAACCTTTTATTAGTTAACTGTTATACTTTTATTATTTACTTAATAGACTCTAATAAACATTTTGAGACCAGTTAGAACGTTTAGCAATGTGAATTGCACATTTGGCACCATATTGTTCACAATGTACTTTTTAGGACCTATATAACTAATGTATAGTGCAAATTTTTTAGTTAAGTTCTTTTAACGATAACAGACAAACCTTTTATTGGTTAACTGTTATACTGTTATTATTTACTTATTAGACTCTAATAAACATTTTGAGACCAGTTAGAACGTTTTGCAATGTGAATTGCACATTTGGCACCATATTGTTCACAAGGTACTTTTTAGGACCTATATAACTAATGTATAGTGCAAATTTTTTAGTTAAGTTCTTTTAACGATAACAGACAAACCTCTCATTGGTTAACTGTTATACTTTCATTATTTATGTATTAGACTCTAATAAACATTTTGAGACCAGTTAGAACGTTTTGCAATGTGAATTGCACATCTGGCACCATATTGTTCACAATGTACTTTTTAGGACCTATGTAACTAATGTATAGTGCAAATTTTTTAGTTAAGTTGTTTTAACGATAACAGACAAACCTCTCATTGGTTAACTTTTATACTTTTATTATTTACTTATTAGACTCTAATAAACATTTTGAGACCAGTTAGAAATTTTAGCAATGTGAATGGCACATTTGGCACCATATTGTTCACAAGGTACTTTTTAGGACCTATATAACTAATGTATAGTGCAAATTTTTTAGTTAAGTTCTTTTAACGATAACAGACAAACCTCTCATTGGTTAACTGTTATACTTTTATTATTTACTTATTAGACTTTAATAAACATTTTGAGACCAGTTAGAACTTTTAGCAATGTGAATTGCACATTTGGCACCATATTGTTCACAATGTACTTTTTAGGACCTATATAACTAATGTATAGTGCAAATTTTTTAGTTAAGTTCTTTTAACGATAACAGACAAACCTCTCATTGGTTAACTGTTATACTTTTATTATTTACTTATTAGACTCTAATAAACATTTTGCAATGTGAATTGCACATTTGGCTCCATATTGTTCACAAGGTACTTTTTAGGAACTATATAACTAATGTGTAGTGCAAATTTTTTAGTTAAGTTCTTTTAACGATAACAGACAAACCTCTCATTGGTTAACTGTTATACTTTTATTATTTACTTATTAGACTCTAATAAACATTTTGAGACCAGTTAGAACGTTTTGCAATGTGAATTGCACATTTGGCACCATATTTTTCACAAGGTACTTTTTAAGACCTATGTAACTAATGTATAGTGCAAATTTTTTAGTTAAGTTCTTTTAACGATAACAGACAAACCTCTCATTGGTTAACTGTTATACTTTTATTATTTACTTATTAGACTCTAATAAACATTTTGAGACCAGTTAGAACGTTTAGCAATGTGAATTGCACATTTGGCACCATATTGTTCACAAGGTACTTTTTAGGACCTATGTAACTAATGTATAGTGCAAATTTTTTAGTTAAGTTCTTTTAACGATAACAGACAAACCTCTCGTTGGTTAACTGTTATACTTTTATTATTTACTTATTAGACTTTAATAAACATTTTGAGACCAGTTAGAACTTTTAGCAATGTGAATTGCACATTTGGCACCATATTGTTCACAAGGTACTTTTTAGGACCTATGTAACTAATGTATAGTGCAAATTTTTTAGTTAAGTTCTTTTAAAGATAACAGACAAACCTTTCATTGGTTAACTGTTATACTTTTATTATTTACTTATTAGACTCTAATAAACATTTTGAGACCAGTTAGAAAGTTTTGCAATGTGAATTGCACATTTGGCACCATATTGTTCACAAGGTACTTTTTAGGACCTATGTAACTAATGTATAGTGCAAATTTTTTAGTTAAGTTCTTTTAACGATAACAGACAAACCGCTCATTGGTTAACTGTTATACTTTTATTATTTACTTATTAGACTCTAATAAACATTTTGAGACCAGTTAAAACGTTTTGCAATGTGAATTGCACATTTGGCACCACATTGTTCACAAGGTACTTTTTAGGACCTATATAACTAATGTATAGTGCAAATTTTTTAGTTAAGTTCTTTTAACGATAACAGACAAACCTTTGATTGGTTAACTGTTATACTTTTATTATTTACTTATTAGACTCTAATAAACATTTTGAGACCAGTTAGAACGTTTTGCAATGTGAATCGCACATTTGGCACCATATTGTTCACAAGGTACTTTTTAGGACCTATGTAACTAATGTATAGTGCAATTTTTTTAGTTAAGTTCTTTTAACGATAACAGACAAACCTTTCATTGGTTAACTGTTATAATTTTATTATTTACTTATTAGACTCTAATAAACATTTTGAGACCAGTTAGAACTTTTAGCAATGTGAATTGCACATTTGGCACCATATTGTTCACAATGTACTTTTTAGGAACTATATAACTAATGTATAGTGCAAATTTTTTAGTTAAGTTCTTTTAACGATAACAGACAAACCTTTCATTGGTTAAATTTTGTACTTTTATTATTTCCTTATTAGACTCTAATAAACAAATTGAGACCAGTTAGAACTTTTACCAATGTGAATTGCACATTTGGCACCATATTGTTCATAGGGTACTTTTTAGGGCCTATATAACTAATGTATAGTGCAAATTTTTTAGTTAAGTTCTTTTAACGATAACAGACAAACCTTTCATTGGTTAACTGTTATACTTTTATTATTTACTTATTAGACTCTAATAAACATTTTGAGACTCGTTACAAATTTTTGCAATGTGAATTAAACATTTTGTATCATATAGTTCACAAGGCACTTTTTAGGACCAATACATCTAATGTATTGTGCAAATTTTCTAGTTAAGTTCTTTTAACGATAACAGACAAACCTTTTATTGGTTAACTGTTATACTTTTATTATTTACTTTTTACACTCTAATAAACATTTTGAGACTAGTTAGAAATTTTTGCAATGTGAATTAAACATTTTGCACCATTTAGTTCATAAGGCACTTTTTAGGATCTATATAACTAATGTATAGTTGCAAATGATTTAGTTAAGTTCTTTTAACGATAACCGACAAACCTTTTATTAGTTAACTGTTATACTTTTATTATTTACTTAATAGACTCTAATAAACATTTTGAGACCAGTTAGAACGTTTAGCAATGTGAATTGCACATTTGGCACCATATTGTTCACAAGGTACTTTTTAGGACCTATGTAACTAATGTATAGTGCAAATTTTTTAGTTAAGTTCTTTTAACGATAACAGACAAACCTATCGTTGGTTAACTGTTATACTTTTATTATTTACTTATTAGACTCTAATAAACATTTTGAGACCAGTTAGAACGTTTTGCAATGTGAATTGCACATTTGGCACCATATTGTTCACAAGGTACTTTTTAGGACCTATATAACTAATGTATAGTGCAAATTTTTTAGTTAAGTTCTTTTAACGATAACAGACAAACCTCTCATTGGTTAACTGTTATACTTTCATTATTTATGTATTAGACTCTAATAAACATTTTGAGACCAGTTAGAACGTTTTGCAATGTGAATTGCACATCTGGCACCATATTGTTCACAAGGTACTTTTTAGGACCTTTGTAACTAATGTATAGTGCAAATTTTTTAGTTAAGTTCTTTTAACGATAACAGACAAACCTTTGATTGGTTAACTGTTATACTTTTATTATTTACTTATTAGACTCTAATAAACATTTTGAGACCAGTTAGAACGTTTTGCAATGTGAATCGCACATTTGGCACCATATTGTTCACAAGGTACTTTTTAGGACCTATGTAACTAATGTATAGTGCAATTTTTTTAGTTAAGTTCTTTTAACGATAACAGACAAACCTTTCATTGGTTAACTGTTATAATTTTATTATTTACTTATTAGACTCTAATAAACATTTTGAGACCAGTTAGAACTTTTAGCAATGTGAATTGCACATTTGGCACCATATTGTTCACAATGTACTTTTTAGGACCTATATAACTAATGTATAGTGCAAATTTTTTAGTTAAGTTTTTTTAACGATAACAGACAAACCTCTCATTGGTTAACTGTTATACTTTTATTATTTACTTATTAGACTCTAATAAACAAATTGAGACCAGTTAGAACTTTTAGCAATGCGAATTGCACATTTGGCACCATATTGTTCATAGGGTACTTTTTAGGGCCTATATAACTAATGTATAGTGCAAATTTTTTAGTTAAGTTCTTTTAACGATAACAGACAAACCTTTCATTGGTTAACTGTTATACTTTTATTATTTACTTATTATACTCTAATAAACATTTTGAGACTAGTTACAAATTTTTGCAATGTGAATTAAACATTTTGTATCATATAGTTCACAAGGCACTTTTTAGGACCAATACATCTAATGTATTGTGCAAATTTTCTAGTTAAGTTCTTTTAACGATAACAGACAAACCTTTTATTGGTTAACTGTTATACTTTTATTATTTACTTTTTACACTATAATAAACATTTTGAGACTTGTTAGAAATTTTTGCAATGTGAATTAAACATTTTGCACCATTTAGTTCATAAGGCACTTTTTAGGATCTATATAACTAATGTATAGTTGCAAATGATTTAGTTAAGTTCTTTTAACGATAACCGACAAACCTTTTATTAGTTAACTGTTATACTTTTATTATTTACTTAATAGACTCTAATAAACATTTTGAGACCAGTTAGAACGTTTAGCAATGTGAATTGCACATTTGGCACCATATTGTTCACAAGGTACTTTTTAGGACCTATGTAACTAATGTATAGTGCAAATTTTTTAGTTAAGTTCTTTTAACGATAACAGACAAACCTCTTGTTGGTTAACTGTTATACTTTTATTATTTACTTATTAGACTCTAATAAACATTTTGAGACCAGTTAGAACTTTTAGCAATGTGAATTGCACATTTGGCACCATATTGTTCACAATGTACTTTTTAGGACCTATATAACTAATGTATAGTGCAAATTTTTTAGTTAAGTTCTTTTAACGATAACAGACAAACCTTTTATTGGTTAACTGTTATACTGTTATTATTTACTTATTAGACTCTAATAAACATTTTGAGACCAGTTAGAACGTTTTGCAATGTGAATTGCACATTTGGCACCATATTGTTCACAAGGTACTTTTTAGGACCTATATAACTAATGTATAGTGCAAATTTTTTAGTTAAGTTCTTTTAACGATAACAGACAAACCTCTCATTGGTTAACTGTTATACTTTCATTATTTATGTATTAGACTCTAATAAACATTTTGAGACCAGTTAGAACGTTTTGCAATGTGAATTGCACATCTGGCACCATATTGTTCACAATGTACTTTTTAGGACCTATGTAACTAATGTATAGTGCAAATTTTTTAGTTAAGTTGTTTTAACGATAACAGACAAACCTCTCATTGGTTAACTTTTATACTTTTATTATTTACTTATTAGACTCTAATAAACATTTTGAGACCAGTTAGAAATTTTAGCAATGTGAATGGCACATTTGGCACCATATTGTTCACAAGGTACTTTTTAGGACCTATATAACTAATGTATAGTGCAAATTTTTTAGTTAAGTTCTTTTAACGATAACAGACAAACCTCTCATTGGTTAACTGTTATACTTTTATTATTTACTTATTAGACTTTAATAAACATTTTGAGACCAGTTAGAACTTTTAGCAATGTGAATTGCACATTTGGCACCATATTGTTCACAATGTTCTTTTTAGGACCTATATAACTAATGTATAGTGCAAATTTTTTAGTTAAGTTCTTTTAACGATAACAGACAAACCTCTCATTGGTTAACTGTTATACTTTTATTATTTACTTATTAGACTCTAATAAACATTTTGCAATGTGAATTGCACATTTGGCTCCATATTGTTCACAAGGTACTTTTTAGGAACTATATAACTAATGTGTAGTGCAAATTTTTTAGTTAAGTTCTTTTAACGATAACAGACAAACCTCTCATTGGTTAACTGTTATACTTTTATTATTTACTTATTAGACTCTAATAAACATTTTGAGACCAGTTAGAACGTTTTGCAATGTGAATTGCACATTTGGCACCATAATTTTCACAAGGTACTTTTTAAGACCTATGTAACTAATGTATAGTGCAAATTTTTTAGTTAAGTTCTTTTAACGATAACAGACAAACCTCTCATTGGTTAACTGTTATACTATTATTATTTACTTATTAGACTCTAATAAACATTTTGAGACCAGTTAGAACGTTTAGCAATGTGAATTGCACATTTGGCACCATATTGTTCACAAGGTACTTTTTAGGACCTATGTAACTAATGTATAGTGCAAATTTTTTAGTTAAGTTCTTTTAACGATAACAGACAAACCTCTCGTTGGTTAACTGTTATACTTTTATTATTTACTTATTAGACTTTAATAAACATTTTGAGACCAGTTAGAACGTTTAGCAATGTGAATTGCACATTTGGCACCATATTGTTCACAAGGTACTTTTTAGGACCTATGTAACTAATGTATAGTGCAAATTTTTTAGTTAAGTTCTTTTAACGATAACAGACAAACCTTTCATTGGTTAACTGTTATACTTTTATTATTTACTTATTAGACTCTAATAAACATTTTGAGACCAGTTAGAAAGTTTTGCAATGTGAATTGCACATTTGGCACCATATTGTTCACAAGGTACTTTTTAGGACCTATGTAACTAATGTATAGTGCAAATTTTTTAGTTAAGTTCTTTTAACGATAACAGACAAACCGCTCATTGGTTAACTGTTATACTTTTATTATTTACTTATTAGACTCTAATAAACATTTTGAGACCAGTTAAAACGTTTTGCAATGTGAATTGCACATTTGGCACCACATTGTTCACAAGGTACTTTTTAGGACCTATATAACTAATGTATAGTGCAAATTTTTTAGTTAAGTTCTTTTAACGATAACAGACAAACCTTTGATTGGTTAACTGTTATACTTTTATTATTTACTTATTAGACTCTAATAAACATTTTGAGACCAGTTAGAACGTTTTGCAATGTGAATCGCACATTTGGCACCATATTGTTCACAAGGTACTTTTTAGGACCTATGTAACTAATGTATAGTGCAATTTTTTTAGTTAAGTTCTTTTAACGATAACAGACAAACCTTTCATTGGTTAACTGTTATAATTTTATTATTTACTTATTAGACTCTAATAAACATTTTGAGACCAGTTAGAACTTTTAGCAATGTGAATTGCACATTTGGCACCATATTGTTCACAATGTACTTTTTAGGACCTATATAACTAATGTATAGTGCAAATTTTTTAGTTAAGTTCTTTTAACGATAACAGACAAACCTTTCATTGGTTAAATTTTGTACTTTTATTATTTCCTTATTAGACTCTAATAAACAAATTGAGACCAGTTAGAACTTTTACCAATGTGAATTGCACATTTGGCACCATATTGTTCATAGGGTACTTTTTAGGGCCTATATAACTAATGTATAGTGCAAATTTTTTAGTTAAGTTCTTTTAACGATAACAGACAAACCTTTCATTGGTTAACTGTTATACTTTTATTATTTACTTATTAGACTCTAATAAACATTTTGAGACTCGTTACAAATTTTTGCAATGTGAATTAAACATTTTGTATCATATAGTTCACAAGGCACTTTTTAGGACCAATACATCTAATGTATTGTGCAAATTTTCTAGTTAAGTTCTTTTAACGATAACAGACAAACCTTTTATTGGTTAACTGTTATACTTTTATTATTTACTTTTTACACTCTAATAAACATTTTGAGACTAGTTAGAAATTTTTGCAATGTGAATTAAACATTTTGCACCATTTAGTTCATAAGGCACTTTTTAGGATCTATATAACTAATGTATAGTTGCAAATGATTTAGTTAAGTTCTTTTAACGATAACCGACAAACCTTTTATTAGTTAACTGTTATACTTTTATTATTTACTTAATAGACTCTAATAAACATTTTGAGACCAGTTAGAACGTTTAGCAATGTGAATTGCACATTTGGCACCATATTGTTCACAAGGTACTTTTTAGGACCTATGTAACTAATGTATAGTGCAAATTTTTTAGTTAAGTTCTTTTAACGATAACAGACAAACCTATCGTTGGTTAACTGTTATACTTTTATTATTTACTTATTAGACTCTAATAAACATTTTGAGACCAGTTAGAACGTTTTGCAATGTGAATTGCACATTTGGCACCATATTGTTCACAAGGTACTTTTTAGGACCTATATAACTAATGTATAGTGCAAATTTTTTAGTTAAGTTCTTTTAACGATAACAGACAAACCTCTCATTGGTTAACTGTTATACTTTCATTATTTATGTATTAGACTCTAATAAACATTTTGAGACCAGTTAGAACGTTTTGCAATGTGAATTGCACATCTGGCACCATATTGTTCACAAGGTACTTTTTAGGACCTTTGTAACTAATGTATAGTGCAAATTTTTTAGTTAAGTTCTTTTAACGATAACAGACAAACCTTTGATTGGTTAACTGTTATACTTTTATTATTTACTTATTAGACTCTAATAAACATTTTGAGACCAGTTAGAACGTTTTGCAATGTGAATCGCACATTTGGCACCATATTGTTCACAAGGTACTTTTTAGGACCTATGTAACTAATGTATAGTGCAATTTTTTTAGTTAAGTTCTTTTAACGATAACAGACAAACCTTTCATTGGTTAACTGTTATAATTTTATTATTTACTTATTAGACTCTAATAAACATTTTGAGACCAGTTAGAACTTTTAGCAATGTGAATTGCACATTTGGCACCATATTGTTCACAATGTACTTTTTAGGACCTATATAACTAATGTATAGTGCAAATTTTTTAGTTAAGTTCTTTTAACGATAACAGACAAACCTTTCATTGGTTAAATTTTGTACTTTTATTATTTCCTTATTAGACTCTAATAAACAAATTGAGACCAGTTAGAACTTTTACCAATGTGAATTGCACATTTGGCACCATATTGTTCATAGGGTACTTTTTAGGGCCTATATAACTAATGTATAGTGCAAATTTTTTAGTTAAGTTCTTTTAACGATAACAGACAAACCTTTCATTGGTTAACTGTTATACTTTTATTATTTACTTATTAGACTCTAATAAACATTTTGAGACTCGTTACAAATTTTTGCAATGTGAATTAAACATTTTGTATCATATAGTTCACAAGGCACTTTTTAGGACCAATACATCTAATGTATTGTGCAAATTTTCTAGTTAAGTTCTTTTAACGATAACAGACAAACCTTTTATTGGTTAACTGTTATACTTTTATTATTTACTTTTTACACTCTAATAAACATTTTGAGACTAGTTAGAAATTTTTGCAATGTGAATTAAACATTTTGCACCATTTAGTTCATAAGGCACTTTTTAGGATCTATATAACTAATGTATAGTTGCAAATGATTTAGTTAAGTTCTTTTAACGATAACCGACAAACCTTTTATTAGTTAACTGTTATACTTTTATTATTTACTTAATAGACTCTAATAAACATTTTGAGACCAGTTAGAACGTTTAGCAATGTGAATTGCACATTTGGCACCATATTGTTCACAAGGTACTTTTTAGGACCTATGTAACTAATGTATAGTGCAAATTTTTTAGTTAAGTTCTTTTAACGATAACAGACAAACCTCTCGTTGGTTAACTGTTATACTTTTATTATTTACTTATTAGACTCTAATAAACATTTTGAGACCAGTTAGAACGTTTTGCAATGTGAATTGCACATTTGGCACCATATTGTTCACAAGGTACTTTTTAGGACCTATATAACTAATGTATAGTGCAAATTTTTTAGTTAAGTTCTTTTAACGATAACAGACAAACCTCTCATTGGTTAACTGTTATACTTTCATTATTTATGTATTAGACTCTAATAAACATTTTGAGACCAGTTAGAACGTTTTGCAATGTGAATTGCACATCTGGCACCATATTGTTCACAAGGTACTTTTTAGGACCTTTGTAACTAATGTATAGTGCAAATTTTTTAGTTAAGTTGTTTTAACGATAACAGACAAACCTTTCATTGGTTAACTTTTATACTTTTATTATTTACTTATTAGACTCTAATAAACATTTTGAGACCAGTTAGAAATTTTAGCAATGTGAATGGCACATTTGGCACCATATTGTTCACAAGGTACTTTTTAGGACCTATATAACTAATGTATAGTGCAAATGTTTTAGTTAAGTTGTTTTAACGATAACAGACAAACCTTTCATTGGTTAACTTTTATACTTTTATTATTTACTTATTAGACTCTAATGAACATTTTGAGACCAGTTAGAACTATTAGCAATGTGAATTGCACATTTGGCACCATATTGTTCATAGGGTACTTTTTAGGGCCTATATAACTAATGTATAGTGCAAATTTTTTAGTTAAGTTCTTTTAACGATAACAGACAAACCTTTCATTGGTTAACTGTTATACTTTTATTATTTACTTATTAGACTCTAATAAACATTTTGAGACTCGTTACAAATTTTTGCAATGTGAATTAAACATTTTGTATCATATAGTTCACAAGGCACTTTTTAGGACCAATACATCTAATGTATTGTGCAAATTTTCTAGTTAAGTTCTTTTAACGATAACAGACAAACCTTTTATTGGTTAACTGTTATACTTTTATTATTTACTTTTTACACTCTAATAAACATTTTGAGACTAGTTAGAAATTTTTGCAATGTGAATTAAACATTTTGCACCATTTAGTTCATAAGGCACTTTTTAGGATCTATATAACTAATGTATAGTTGCAAATGATTTAGTTAAGTTCTTTTAACGATAACCGACAAACCTTTTATTAGTTAACTGTTATACTTTTATTATTTACTTAATAGACTCTAATAAACATTTTGAGACCAGTTAGAACGTTTAGCAATGTGAATTGCACATTTGGCACCATATTGTTCACAAGGTACTTTTTAGGACCTATGTAACTAATGTATAGTGCAAATTTTTTAGTTAAGTTCTTTTAACGATAACAGACAAACCTCTCGTTGGTTAACTGTTATACTTTTATTATTTACTTATTAGACTCTAATAAACATTTTGAGACCAGTTAGAACGTTTTGCAATGTGAATTGCACATTTGGCACCATATTGTTCACAAGGTACTTTTTAGGACCTATATAACTAATGTATAGTGCAAATTTTTTAGTTAAGTTCTTTTAACGATAACAGACAAACCTCTCATTGGTTAACTGTTATACTTTCATTATTTATGTATTAGACTCTAATAAACATTTTGAGACCAGTTAGAACGTTTTGCAATGTGAATTGCACATCTGGCACCATATTGTTCACAAGGTACTTTTTAGGACCTATGTAACTAATGTATAGTGCAAATTTTTTAGTTAAGTTGTTTTAACGATAACAGACAAACCTTTCATTGGTTAACTTTTATACTTTTATTATTTACTTATTAGACTCTAATAAACATTTTGAGACCAGTTAGAAATTTTAGCAATGTGAATGGCACATTTGGCACCATATTGTTCACAAGGTACTTTTTAGGACCTATATAACTAATGTATAGTGCAAATGTTTTAGTTAAGTTGTTTTAACGATAACAGACAAACCTTTCATTGGTTAACTTTTATACTTTTATTATTTACTTATTAGACTCTAATGAACATTTTGAGACCAGTTAGAACTTTTAGCAATGTGAATTGCACATTTGGCACTATATTGTTCACAATGTAATTTTTAGGAATTATATAACTAATGTATAGTGCAAATTTTTTAGTTAAGTTCTTTTAACGATAACAGACAAACCTTTCATTGGTTAACTGTTATACTTTTCTTATTTACTTATTAGACTCTAATAAACATTTTGAGACCAGTTAGAACGTTTTGCAATGTGAATTGCACATTTGGCACCATATTGTTCACAAGGTACTTTTTAGGAACTATATAACTAATGTGTAGTGCAAATTTTTTAGTTAAGTTTTTTTAACGATAACAGACAAACCTTTTATTGGTTAACTGTTATACTTTTATTATTTACTTATTAGACTCTAATAAACATTTTGAGACCAGTTAGAACGTTTTGCAATGTGAATTGCACATTTGGCACCATATTTTTCACAAGGTACTTTTTAAGACCTATGTAACTAATGAATAGTGCAAATTTTTTAGTTAAGTTCTTTTAACGATAACAGACAAACCTCTCATTGGTTAACTGTTATACTTTTATTATTTACTTATTAGACTCTAAAAAACATTTTGAGACCAGTTAGAACGTTTAGCAATGTGAATTGCACATTTGGCACCATATTGTTCACAAGGTACTTTTTAGGACCTATGTAACTAATGTATAGTGCAAATTTTTTAGTTAAGTTCTTTTAACGATAACAGACAAACCTCTTGTTGGTTAACTGTTATACTTTTATTATTTACTTATTAGACTCTAATAAACATTTTGAGACCAGTTAGAACGTTTAGCAATGTGATTTGCACATTTGGCACCATATTGTTCACAAGGTACTTTTTAGGACCTATGTAACTAATGTATAGTGCAAATTTTTTAGTTAAGTTCTTTTAACGATAACAGACAAACCTCTCGTTGGTTAACTGTTATACTTTTATTATTTACTTATTAGACTCTAATAAACATTTTGAGACCAGTTAGAACTTTTAGCAATGTGAATTGCACATTTGGCACCATATTGTTCACAATGTACTTTTTAGGACCTATATAACTAATGTATAGTGCAAATT
Organism: Clavelina lepadiformis; assembly: GCF_947623445.1. NCBI lineage: Eukaryota > Metazoa > Chordata > Ascidiacea > Aplousobranchia > Clavelinidae > Clavelina > Clavelina lepadiformis. The sequence continues at coordinate 4,847,060 of NC_135246.1, forward strand.
TTTTAGTTAAGTTCTTTTAACGATAACAGACAAACCTTTTATTGGTTAACTGTTATACTGTTATTATTTACTTATTAGACTCTAATAAACATTTTGAGACCAGTTAGAACGTTTTGCAATGTGAATTGCACATTTGGCACCATATTGTTCACAAGGTACTTTTTAGGACCTATATAACTAATGTATAGTGCAAATTTTTTAGTTAAGTTCTTTTAACGATAACAGACAAACCTCTCATTGGTTAACTGTTATACTTTCATTATTTATGTATTAGACTCTAATAAACATTTTGAGACCAGTTAGAACGTTTTGCAATGTGAATTGCACATCTGGCACCATATTGTTCACAATGTACTTTTTAGGACCTATGTAACTAATGTATAGTGCAAATTTTTTAATTAAGTTGTTTTAACGATAACAGACAAACCTTTCATTGGTTAACTTTTATACTTTTATTATTTACTTATTAGACTCTAATAAACATTTTGAGACCAGTTAGAAATTTTAGCAATGTGAATGGCACATTTGGCACCATATTGTTCACAAGGTACTTTTTAGGACCTATATAACTAATGTATAGTGCAAATTTTTTAGTTAAGTTCTTTTAACGATAACAGACAAACCTCTCATTGGTTAACTGTTATACTTTTATTATTTACTTATTAGACTTTAATAAACATTTTGAGACCAGTTAGAACTTTTAGCAATGTGAATTGCACATTTGGCACCATATTGTTCACAATGTACTTTTTAGGACCAATATAACTAATGTATAGTGCAAATTTTTTAGTTAAGTTCTTTTAACGATAACAGACAAACCTCTCATTGGTTAACTGTTATACTTTTATTATTTCCTTATTAGACTCTAATAAACATTTTGAGACCATTTAGAACGTTTTGCAATGTGAATTGCACATTTGGCACCATATTGTTCACAAGGTACTTTTTAGGAACTATATAACTAATGTGTAGTGCAAATTTTTTAGTTAAGTTTTTTTAACGATAACAGACAAACCTCTCATTGGTTAACTAATATACTTTTATTATTTACTTATTAGACTCTAATAAACATTTTGAGACCAGTTAGAACGTTTTGCAATGTGAATTGCACATTTGGCACCATATTGTTCACAAGGTACTTTTTAAGACCTATGTAACTAATGTATAGTGCAATTTTTTAGTTAAGTTCTTTTAACGATAACAGACAAACCTCTCATTGGTTAACTGTTATACTTTTATTATTTACTTATTAGACTCTAATAAACATTTTGAGACCAGTTAGAACGTTTAGCAATGTGAATTGCACATTTGGCACCATATTGTTCACAAGGTACTTTTTAGGACCTATGTAACTAATGTATAGTGCAAATTTTTTAGTTAAGTTCTTTTAACGATAACAGACAAACCTCTCGTTGGTTAACTGTTATACTTTTATTATTTACTTATTAGACTTTAATAAACATTTTGAGACCAGTTAGAACTTTTAGCAATGTGAATTGCACATTTGGCACCATATTGTTCACAAGGTACTTTTTAGGACCTATGTAACTAATGTATAGTGCAAATTTTTTAGTTAAGTTGTTTTAACGATAACAGACAAACCTCTCATTGGTTAACTGTTATACTTTTATTATTTACTTATTAGACTCTAATAAACATTTTGAGACCAGTTAGAACGTTTTGCAATGTGAATTGCAAATTTGGCACCATATTCTTCACAAGGTACTTTTTAGGACCTATATAACTAATGTATAGTGCAATTTTTTTTAGTTAAGTTCTTTTAACGATAAAAGACAAACCTTTCATTGGTTAACTGTTATACTTTTATTATTTACTTATTAGACTCTAATAAACATTTTGAGACCAGTTAGAACGTTTTGCAATGTGAATTGCACATTTGGCACCATATTGTTCACAAGGTACTTTTTAGGACCTATGTAACTAATGTATAGTGCAAATTTTTTAGTTAAGTTCTTTTAACGATAACAGACAAACCGCTCATTGGTTAACTGTTATACTTTTATTATTTACTTATTAGACTCTAATAAACATTTTGAGACCAGTTAAAACTTTTTGCAATGTGAATTGCACATTTGGCACCATATTGTTCACAAGGTACTTTTTAGGACCTATATAACTAATGTATAGTGCAAATTTTTTAGTTAAGTTCTTTTAACGATAACAGACAAACCTTTGATTGGTTAACTGTTATACTTTTATTATTTACTTATTAGACTCTAATAAACATTTTGAGACCAGTTAAAACGTTTTGCAATGTGAATCGCACATTTGGCACCATATTGTTCACAAGGTACCTTTTAGGACCTATGTAACTAATGTATAGTGCAAATTTTTTAGTTAAGTTCTTTTAACGATAACAGACAAACCTTTTATTGGTTAACTGTTATACTTTTATTATTTACTTATTAGACTCTAATAAACATTTTGAGACTAGTTAGAACGTTTTGCAATGTGAATTGCACATGTGGCACCATATTGTTTACAAGGTACTTTTTAGGACCTATGTAACTAATGTATAGTGCAATTTTTTTAGTTAAGTTCTTTTAACGATAACAGACAAACCTTTCATTGGTTAACTGTTATACTTTTATTATTTACTTATTAGACTCTAATAAACATTTTGAGACTCGTTACAAATTTTTGCAATGTGAATTAAACATTTTGTATCATATAGTTCACAAGGCACTTTTTAGGACCAATACATCTAATGTATTGTGCAAATTTTCTAGTTAAGTTCTTTTAACGATAACAAACAAACCTTTTATTGGTTAACTGTTATACTTTTATTATTTACTTTTTACACTCTAATAAACATTTTGAGACTAGTTAGAAATTTTTGCAATGTGAATTAAACATTTTGCACCATTTAGTTCATAAGGCACTTTTTAGGATTTATATAACTAATGTATAGTTGCAAATGATTTAGTTAAGTTCTTTTAACGATAACCGACAAACCTCTCATTGGTTAACTGTTATACTTTTATTATTTACTTAATAGACTCTAATAAACATTTTGAGACCAGTTAGAACGTTTAGCAATGTGAATTGCACATTTGGCACCATATTGTTCACAAGGTACTTTTTAGGACCTATGTAACTAATGTAGAGTGCAAATTTTTTAGTTAAGTTCTTTTAACGATAACAGACAAACCTCTCGTTGGTTAACTGTTATACTTTTATTATTTACTTATTAGACTCTAATAAACATTTTGAGACCAGTTAGAACGTTTTGCAATGTGAATTGCACATTTGGCACCATATTGTTCACAAGGTACTTTTTAGGACCTATATAACTAATGTATAGTGCAAATTTTTTAGTTAAGTTCTTTTAACGATAACAGACAAACCTTTCATTGGTTAACTGTTATACTTTTATTATTTACTTATTAGACTCTAATAAACATTTTGAGACCAGTTAGAACTTTTAGCAATGTGAATTGCACATTTGGCACCATATTGTTCACAATGTACTTTTTAGGACCTATATAACTAATGTATAGTGCAAATTTTTTAGTTAGGTTCTTTTAACGATAACAGACAAACCTCTCATTGGTTAACTGTTATACTTTCATTATTTATGTATTAGACTCTAATAAACATTTTGAGACCAGTTAGAACGTTTTGCAATGTGAATTGCACATCTGGCACCATATTGTTCACAAGGTACTTTTTAGGACCTATGTAACTAATGTATAGTGCAAATTTTTTAGTTAAGTTGTTTTAACGATAACAGACAAACCTTTCATTGGTTAACTTTTATACTTTTATTATTTACTTATTAGACTCTAATAAACATTTTGAGACCAGTTAGAAATTTTAGCAATGTGAATGGCACATTTGGCACCATATTGTTCACAAGGTACTTTTTAGGACCTATATAACTAATGTATAGTGCAAATGTTTTAGTTAAGTTGTTTTAACGATAACAGACAAACCTTTCATTGGTTAACTTTTATACTTTTATTATTTACTTATTAGACTCTAATGAACATTTTGAGACCAGTTAGAACTTTTAGCAATGTGAATTGCACATTTGGCACTATATTGTTCACAATGTAATTTTTAGGAATTATATAACTAATGTATAGTGCAAATTTTTTAGTTAAGTTCTTTTAACGATAACAGACAAACCTTTCATTGGTTAACTTTTATACTTTTCTTATTTACTTATTAGACTCTAATAAACATTTTGAGACCAGTTAGAACGTTTTGCAATGTGAATTGCACATTTGGCACCATATTGTTCACAAGGTACTTTTTAGGAACTATATAACTAATGTGTAGTGCAAATTTTTTTGTTAAGTTTTTTTAACGATAACAGACAAACCTCTCATTGGTTAACTGTTATACTTTTATTATTTACTTATTAGACTCTAATAAACATTTTGAGACCAGTTAGAACGTTTTGCAATGTGAATTGCACATTTGGCACCATATTTTTCACAAGGTACTTTTTAAGACCTATGTAACTAATGTATAGTGCAAATTTTTTAGTTAAGTTCTTTTAACGATAACAGACAAACCTCTCATTGGTTAACTGTTATACTTTTATTATTTACTTATTAGACTCTAATAAACATTTTGAGACCAGTTAGAATGTTTAGCAATGTGAATTGCACATTTGGCACCATATTGTTCACAAGGTACTTTTTAGGACCTATGTAACTAATGTATAGTGCAAATTTTTTAGTTAAGTTCTTTTAACGATAACAGACAAACCTCTTGTTGGTTAACTGTTATACTTTTATTATTTACTTATTAGACTTTAATAAACATTTTGAGACCAGTTAGAACTTTTAGCAATGTGAATTGCACATTTGGCACCATATTGTTCACAATGTACTTTTTAGGACCTATATAACTAATGTATAGTGCAAATTTTTTAGTTAAGTTCTTTTAACGATAACAGACAAACCTTTCATTGGTTAACTGTTGTACTTTTATTATTTACTTATTAGACTCTAATAAACATTTTGAGACCATTTAGAACGTTTTGCAATGTGAATTGCACATTTGGCACCATATTGTTCACAAGGTACTTTTTAGGAACTATGTAACTAATGTGTAGTGCAAATTTTTTAGTTAAGTTTTTTTAACGATAACAGACAAACCTCTCATTGGTTAACTGTTATACTTTTATTATTTACTTATTAGACCCTAATAAACATTTTGAGACCAGTTAGAACGTTTTGCAATGTGAATTGCACATTTGGCACCATATTTTTCACAAGGTACTTTTTAAGACCTATGTAACTAATGTATAGTGCAAATTTTTTAGTTAAGTTCTTTTAACGATAACAGACAAACCTCTCATTGGTTAACTGTTATACTTTTATTATTTACTTATTAGACTCTAATAAACATTTTGAGACCAGTTAGAACGTTTTGCAATGTGAATTGCACATTTGGCACCATATTGTTCACAAGGTACTTTTTAGGACCTATATAACTAATGTATAGTGCAAATTTTTTAGTTAAGTTCTTTTAACGATAACAGACAAACCTTTGATTGGTTAACTGTTATACTTTTATTATTTACTTATTAGACTCTAATAAACATTTTGAGACCAGTTAGAACGTTTTGCAATGTGAATCGCACATTTGGCACCATATTGTTCACAAGGTACTTTTTAGGACCTATGTAACTAATGTATAGTGCAAATTTTTTAGTTAAGTTCTTTTAACGATAACAGACAAACCTTTTATTGGTTAACTGTTATACTTTTATTATTTACTTATTAGACTCTAATAAACATTTTGAGACCAGTTAAAACGTTTTGCAATGTGAATTGCACATTTGGCACCATATTGTTCACAAGGTACTTTTTAGGACCTATATAACTAATGTATAGTGCAAATTTTTTAGTTAAGTTCTTTTAACGATAACAGACAAACCTTTTATTGGTTAACTATTATACTTTTATTATTTACTTTTTACACTCTAATAAACATTTTGAGACTAGTTAGAAATTTTTGCAATGTGAATTAAACATTTTGCACCATTTAGTTCACAAGGTACTTTTTAGGACCTATATAACTAATGTATAGTTGCAAATGATTTAGTTAAGTTCTTTTAACGATAACCGACAAACCTTTTATTAGTTAACTGTTATACTTTTATTATTTACTTAATAGACTCTAATAAACATTTTGAGACCAGTTAAAACGTTTTGCAATGTGAATTGCACATTTGGCACCATATTGTTCACAAGGTACTTTTTAGGACCTATGTAACTAATGTATAGTGCAAATTTTTTAGTTAAGTTCTTTTAACGATAACAGACAAACCTTTTATTGGTTAACTGTTATACTTTTATTATTTACTTATTAGACTCTAATAAACATTTTGAGACCAGTTAAAACGTTTTGCAATGTGAATTGCACATTTGGCACCATATTGTTCACAAGGTACTTTTTAGGACCTATGTAACTAATGTATAGTGCAAATTTTTTAGTTAAGTTCTTTTAACGATAACAAACAAACCTCTCGTTGGTTAACTGTTATACTTTTATTATTTACTTATTAGACTCTAATAAACATTTTGAGACCAGTTAGAACTTTTAGCAATGTGAATTGCACATTTGGCACCATATTGTTCACAATGTACTTTTTAGGACCTATATAACTAATGTATAATGCAAATTTTTTAGTTAAGTTCTTTTAACGATAACAGACAAACCTTTCATTGGTTAACTGTTATACTTTTATTATTTACTTATTAGACTCTAATAAACATTTTGAGACCAGTTAGAACTTTTAGCATTGTGAATTGCACATTTGGCACCATATTGTTCACAAGGTACTTTTTAGGGCCTGTATAACTAATGTATAGTGCAAAATTTTAGTTAAGTTCTTTTAACGATAACAGACAAACCTCTTGTTGGTTAACTGTTATACTTTTATTATTTACTTATTAGACTCTAATAAACATTTTGAGACCAGTTAGAACGTTTAGCAATGTGAATTGCACATTTGGCCTCATATTGTTCACAATGTACTTTTTAGGACCTATATAACTAATGTATAGTGCAAATTTTTTAGTTCAGTTCTTTTAACGATAACAGACAAACCTCTCATTGGTTAACTGTTATACTGTTATTATTTACTTATTAGACTCTAATAAACATTTTGAGACCAGTTAGAACGTTTTGCAATGTGAATTGCACATTTGGAACCATATTTTTCACAAGGTACTTTTTAAGACCTATGTAACTAATGTATAGTGCAAATTTTTTAGTTAAGTTCTTTTAACGATAACAGACAAACCTTTCATTGGTTAACTGTTATACTTTTATTATTTACTTATTAGACTCTAATAAACATTTTGAGACCAGTTAGAACGTTTTGCAATGTGAATTGCACATTTGGCACCATATTGTTCACAAGGTACTTTTTAGGACCTATATAACTAATGTATAGTGCAAATTTTTTAGTTAAGTTCTTTTAACGATAACAGACAAACCTTTGATTGGTTAACTGTTATACTTTTATTATTTACTTATTAGACTCTAATAAACATTTTGAGACCAGTTAGAACGTTTTGCAATGTGAATCGCACATTTGGCACCATATTGTTCACAAGGTACTTTTTAGGACCTATGTAACTAATGTATAGTGCAAATTTTTTAGTTAAGTTCTTTTAACGATAACAGACAAACCTTTTATTGGTTAACTGTTATACTTTTATTATTTACTTATTAGACTCTAATAAACATTTTGAGACCAGTTAAAACGTTTTGCAATGTGAATTGCACATTTGGCACCATATTGTTCACAAGGTACTTTTTAGGACCTATATAACTAATGTATAGTGCAAATTTTTTAGTTAAGTTCTTTTAACGATAACAGACAAACCTTTGATTGGTTAACTGTTATACTTTTATTATTTACTTATTAGACTCTAATAAACATTTTGAGACCAGTTAGAACGTTTTGCAATGTGAATCGCACATTTGGCACCATATTGTTCACAAGGTACTTTTTAGGACCTATGTAACTAATGTATAGTGCAAATTTTTTAGTTAAGTTCTTTTAACGATAACAGACAAACCTTTTATTGGTTAACTATTATACTTTTATTATTTACTTTTTACACTCTAATAAACATTTTGAGACTAGTTAGAAATTTTTGCAATGTGAATTAAACATTTTGCACCATTTAGTTCACAAGGCACTTTTTAGGATCTATATAACTAATGTATAGTTGCAAATGATTTAGTTAAGTTCTTTTAACGATAACCGACAAACCTTTTATTAGTTAACTGTTATACTTTTATTATTTACTTAATAGACTCTAATAAACATTTTGAGACCAGTTAGAACGTTTAGCAATGTGAATTGCACATTTGGCACCATATTGTTCACAAGGTACTTTTTAGGACCTATGTAACTAATGTATAGTGCAAATTTTTTAGTTAAGTTCTTTTAACGATAACAAACAAACCTCTCGTTGGTTAACTGTTATACTTTTATTATTTACTTATTAGACTCTAATAAACATTTTGAGACCAGTTAGAACTTTTAGCAATGTGAATTGCACATTTGGCACCATATTGTTCACAATGTACTTTTTAGGACCTATATAACTAATGTATAATGCAAATTTTTTAGTTAAGTTCTTTTAACGATAACAGACAAACCTTTCATTGGTTAACTGTTATACTTTTATTATTTACTTATTAGACTCTAATAAACATTTTGAGACCATTTAGAACTTTTAGCAATGTGAATTGCACATTTGGCACCATATTGTTCACAAGGTACTTTTTAGGGCCTATATAACTAATGTATAGTGCAAATTTTTTAGTTAAGTTTTTTTAACGATAACAGACAAACCTCTCATTGGTTAACTGTTATACTTTTATTATTTACTTATTAGACTCTAATAAACATTTTGAGACCAGTTAGAACGTTTTGCAATGTGAATTGCACATTTGGAACCATATTTTTCACAAGGTACTTTTTAAGACCTATGTAACTAATGTATAGTGCAAATTTTTTAGTTAAGTTCTTTTAACGATAACAGACAAACCTCTCATTGGTTAACTGTTATACTTTTATTATTTACTTATTAGACTCTAATAAACATTTTGAGACCAGTTAGAACGTTTTGCAATGTGAATTGCACATTTGGCACCATATTGTTCACAAGGTACTTTTTAGGACCTATGTAACTAATGTATAGTGCAAATTTTTTAGTTAAGTTCTTTTAACGATAACAGACAAACCTTTTATTGGTTAACTGTTATACTTTTATTATTTACTTATTAGACTCTAATAAACATTTTGAGACCAGTTAAAACGTTTTGCAATGTGAATTGCACATTTGGCACCATATTGTTCACAAGGTACTTTTTAGGACCTATATAACTAATGTATAGTGCAAATTTTTTAGTTAAGTTCTTTTAACGATAACAGACAAACCTCTCATTAGTTAACTGTTATACTTTTCTTATTTACTTATTAGACTCTAATAAACATTTTGAGACCAGTTAGAACGTTTTGCAATGTGAATCGCACATTTGGCACCATATTGTTCACAAGGTACTTTTTAGGACCTATGTAACTAATGTATAGTGCAAATTTTTTAGTTAAGTTCTTTTAACGATAACAGACAAACCTTTTATTGGTTAACTATTATACTTTTATTATTTATTTTTTACACTCTAATAAACATTTTGAGACTAGTTAGAAATTTTTGCAATGTGAATTAAACATTTTGCACCATTTAGTTCACAAGGCACTTTTTAGGATCTATATAACTAATGTATAGTTGCAAATGATTTAGTTAAGTTCTTTTAACGATAACCGACAAACCTTTTATTAGTTAACTGTTATACTTTTATTATTTACTTAATAGACTCTAATAAACATTTTGAGACCAGTTAGAACGTTTAGCAATGTGAATTGCACATTTGGCACCATATTGTTCACAAGGTACTTTTTAGGACCTATGTAACTAATGTATAGTGCAAATTTTTTAGTTAAGTTCTTTTAACGATAACAAACAAACCTCTCGTTGGTTAACTGTTATACTTTTATTATTTACTTATTAGACTCTAATAAACATTTTGAGACCAGTTAGAACTTTTAGCAATGTGAATTGCACATTTGGCACCATATTGTTCACAAGGTACTTTTTAGGACCTATATAACTAATGTATAATGCAAATTTTTTAGTTAAGTTCTTTTAACGATAACAGACAAACCTTTCATTGGTTAACTGTTATACTTTTATTATTTACTTATTAGACTCTAATAAACATTTTGAGACCAGTTAGAACTTTTAGCAATGTGAATTGCACATTTGGCACCATATTGTTCACAAGGTACTTTTTAGGGCCTGTATAACTAATGTATAGTGCAAATTTTTAGTTAAGTTCTTTTAACGATAACAGACAAACCTCTTGTTGGTTAACTGTTATACTTTTATTATTTACTTATTAGACTCTAATAAACATTTTGAGACCAGTTAGAAAGTTTAGCAATGTAAATTGCACATTTGGCACCATATTGTTCACAATGTACTTTTTAAGACCTATATAACTAATCTATAGTGCAAATTTTTTAGTTCAGTTCTTTTAACGATAACAGACAAACCTTTCATTGGTTAACTTTTATACTTTTATTATTTACTTATTAGACTCTAATAAACATTTTGAGACCAGTTAGAACGTTTTAGCAATGTGAATGGCACATTTGGCACCATATTGTTCACAAGGTACTTTTTAGGACCTATATAACTAATGTATAGTGCAAATGTTTTAGTTAAGTTGTTTTAACGATAACAGACAAACCTTTCATTGGTTAACTTTTATACTTTTATTATTTACTTATTAGACTCTAATAAACAGTTTGAGACCAGTTAGAACTTTTAGCAATGTGAATTGCACATTTGGCACCATATTGTTCACAATGTACTTTTTAGGAATTATATAACTAATGTATAGTGCAAATTTTTTAGTTAAGTTCTTTTAACGATAACAGACAAACCTTTCATTGGTTAACTGTTATACTTTTATTATTTACTTATTAGACTCTAATAAACATTTTGAGACCATTTAGAACGTTTTGCAATGTAAATTGCACATTTGGCACCATATTGTTCACAAGGTACTTTTTAGGAACTATATAACTAATGTGTAGTGCAAATTTTTTAGTTAAGTTTTTTTAACGATAACAGACAAAACTCTCATTGGTTAACTGTTATACTTTTATTATTTACTTATTAGACTCTAATAAACATTTTGAGACCAGTTAGAACGTTTAGCATTGTGAATTGCACATTTGGCACCATATTGTTCACAAGGTACTTTTTAGGACCTATATAACTAATGTATAGTGCAAATTTTTTAGTTAAGTTCTTTTAACGATAACAGACAAACCTCTCGTTGGTTAACTGTTATACTTTTATTATTTACTTATTAGACTTTAATAAACATTTTGAGACCAGTTAGAACTTTTAGCAATGTGAATTGCACATTTGGCACCATATTGTTCACAATGTACTTTTTAGGACCTATATAACTAATGTATAGTGCAAATTTTTTAGTTAAGTTCTTTTAACGATAACAGACAAACCTTTCATTGGTTAACTGTTATACTTTTATTATTTACTTATTAGACTCTAATAAACATTTTGAGACCATTTAGAACGTTTTGCAATGTGAATTGCACATTTGGCACCATATTGTTCACAAGGTACTTTTTAGGAACTATATAACTAATGTGTAGTGCAAATTTTTTAGTTAAGTTTTTTTAACGATAACAGACAAACCTCTCATTGGTTAACTGTTATACTTTTATTACTTACTTATTAGACTCTAATAAACATTTTGAGACCAGTTAGAACGTTTTGCAATGTGAATTGCACATTTGGCACCATATTTTTCACAAGGTACTTTTTAAGACCTATGTAACTAATGTATAGTGCAAATTTTTTAGTTAAGTTCTTTTAACGATAACAGACAAACCTCTCATTGGTTAACTGTTATACTTTTATTATTTACTTATTAGACTCTAATAAACATTTTGAGACCAGTTAGAAAGTTTAGCAATGTGAATTGCACATTTGGCACCATATTGTTCACAAGGTACTTTTTAGGACCTATGTAACTAATGTATAGTGCAAATTTTTTAGTTAAGTTCTTTTAACGATAACAGACAAACCTTTTGTTGGTTAACTGTTATACTTTTATTATTTACTTATTAGACTCTAATAAACATTTTGAGACCAGTTAGAACTTTTAGCAATGTGAATTGCACATTTGGCACCATATTGTTCACAATGTACTTTTTAGGACCTATATAACTAATGTATAGTGCAAATTTTTTAGTTAAGTTCTTTTAACGATAACAGACAAACCTTTCATTGGTTAACTGTTATACTTTTATTATTTACTTATTAGACTCTAATAAACATTTTGAGACCAGTTAGAACGTTTTGCAATGTGAATTGCACATTTGGCACCATATTGTTCACAAGGTACTTTTTAGGACCTATATAACTAATGTGTAGTGCAAATTTTTTAGTTAAGTTCTTTTAACGATAACAGACAAACCTTTCATTGGTTAACTGTTATACTTTTATTATTTACTTATTAGACTCTAATAAACATTTTGAGACCAGTTAGAACTTTTAGCAATGTGAATTGCACATTTGGCACCATATTGTTCACAATGTACTTTTTAGGACCTATATAACTAATGTATAGTGCAAATTTTTTAGTTAGGTTCTTTTAACGATAACAGACAAACCTCTCATTGGTTAACTGTTATACTTTCATTATTTATGTATTAGACTCTAATAAACATTTTGAGACCAGTTAGTAATTTTAGCAATGTGAATGGCACATTTGGCACCATATTGTTCACAAGGTACTTTTTAGGACCTATGTAACTAATGTATAGTGCAAATGTTTTAGTTAAGTTGTTTTAACGATAACAGACAAACCTTTCATTGGTTAACTTTTATACTTTTATTATTTACTTATTAGACTCTAATGAACATTTTGAGACCAGTTAGAACTTTTAGCAATGTGAATTGCACATTTGGCACCATATTGTTCACAATGTACTTTTTAGGAATTATATAACTAATGTATAGTGCAAATTTTTTAGTTAAGTTGTTTTAACGATAACAGACAAACCTTTCATTGGTTAACTGTTATACTTTTATTATTTACTTATTAGACTCTAATAAACATTTTGAGACCATTTAGAACGTTTTGCAATGTGAATTGCACATTTGGCACCATATTGTTCACAAGGTACTTTTTAGGAACTATATAACTAATGTGTAGTGCAAATTTTTTAGTTAAGTTTTTTTAACGATAACAGACAAACCTCTCATTGGTTAACTGTTATACTTTTATTATTTACTTATTAGACTCTAATAAACATTTTGAGACCAGTTAGAACGTTTTGCAATGTGAATTGCACATTTGGCACCATATTTTTCACAAGGTACTTTTTAAGACCTATGTAACTAATGTATAGTGCAAATTTTTTAGTTAAGTTCTTTTAACGATAACAGACAAACCTCTCATTGGTTAACTGTTATACTTTTATTATTTACTTATTAGACTCTAATAAACATTTTGAGACCAGTTAGAACGTTTAGCAATGTGAATTGCACATTTGGCACCATATTGTTCACAAGGTACTTTTTAGGACCTATGTAACTAATGTATAGTGCAATTTTTTTAGTTAAGTTCTTTTGACGATAACAGACAAACCTCTCGTTGGTTAACTGTTATACTTTTATTATTTACTTATTAGACTTTAATAAACATTTTGAGACCAGTTAGAAATTTTAGCAATGTGAATTGCACATTTGGCACCATATTGTTCACAAGGTACTTTTTAGGACCTATATAACTAATGTATAGTGCAAATTTTTTAGTTAAGTTCTTTTAACGATAACAGACAAACCTTTCATTGGTTAACTGTTATACTTTTATTATTTACTTATTAGACTCTAATAAACATTTTGAGACCATTTAGAACGTTTTGCAATGTGAATTGCACATTTGGCACCATATTGTTCACAATGTACTTTTTAGGAACTATATAACTAATGTGTAGTGCAAATTTTTTAGTTAAGTTTTTTTAACGATAACAGACAAACCTCTCATTGGTTAACTGTTATACTTTTATTATTTACTTATTAGACTCTAATAAACATTTTGAGACCAGTTAGAACGTTTTGCAATGTGAATTGCACATTTGGCACCATATTTTTCACAAGGTACTTTTTAAGACCTATGTAACTAATGTATAGTGCAAATTTTTTAGTTAAGTTCTTTTAACGATAACAGACAAACCTCTCATTGGTTAACTGTTATACTTTTATTATTTACTTATTAGACTCTAATAAACATTTTGAGACCAGTTAGAACGTTTAGCAATGTGAACTGCACATTTGGTACCATATTGTTCACAAGGTACTTTTTAGGACCTATGTAACTAATGTATAGTGCAAATTTTTTAGTTAAGTTCTTTTAACGATAACAGACAAACCTCTCGTTGGTTAAATGTTATACTTTTATTATTTACTTTTTAGACTCTAATAAACATTTTGAGACTAGTTAGAACGTTTTGCAATGTGAATTGCAAATTTGGCACCATATTCTTCACAAGGTACTTTTTAGGACCTATATAACTAATGTATAGTGCAATTTTTTTTAGTTAAGTTCTTTTAACGATAACAGACAAACCACTCATTGGTTAACTGTTATACTTTTATTATTTACTTATTAGACTCTAATAAACATTTTGAGACCAGTTAAAACGTTTTGCAATGTGAATTGCACATTTGGCACCATATTGTTCACAAGGTACTTTTTAGGACCTATGTAACTAATGTATAGTGCAAATTTTTTAGTTAAGTTCTTTTAACGATAACAGACAAACCTTTGATTGGTTAACTGTTATACTTTTATTATTTACTTATTAGACTCTAATAAACATTTTGAGACCAGTTAGAATGTTTAGCAATGTGAATTGCACATTTGGCACCATATTGTTCACAAGGTACTTTTTAGGACCTATGTAACTAATGTATAGTGCAAATTTTTTAGTTAAGTTCTTTTAACGATAACAGACAAACCTCTTGTTGGTTAACTGTTATACTTTTATTATTTACTTATTAGACTTTAATAAACATTTTGAGACCAGTTAGAACTTTTAGCAATGTGAATTGCACATTTGGCACCATATTGTTCACAATGTACTTTTTAGGACCTATATAACTAATGTATAGTGCAAATTTTTTAGTTAAGTTCTTTTAACGATAACAGACAAACCTTTCATTGGTTAACTGTTATACTTTTATTATTTACTTATTAGACTCTAATAAACATTTTGAGACCATTTAGAACGTTTTGCAATGTGAATTGCACATTTGGCACCATATTGTTCACAAGGTACTTTTTAGGAACTATGTAACTAATGTGTAGTGCAAATTTTTTAGTTAAGTTTTTTTAACGATAACAGACAAACCTCTCATTGGTTAACTGTTATACTTTTATTATTTACTTATTAGACCCTAATAAACATTTTGAGACCAGTTAGAACGTTTTGCAATGTGAATTGCACATTTGGCACCATATTTTTCACAAGGTACTTTTTAAGACCTATGTAACTAATGTATAGTGCAAATTTTTTAGTTAAGTTCTTTTAACGATAACAGACAAACCTCTCATTGGTTAACTGTTATACTTTTATTATTTACTTATTAGACTCTAATAAACATTTTGAGACCAGTTAGAACGTTTTGCAATGTGAATTGCACATTTGGCACCATATTGTTCACAAGGTACTTTTTAGGACCTATATAACTAATGTATAGTGCAAATTTTTTAGTTAAGTTCTTTTAACGATAACAGACAAACCTCTCATTAGTTAACTGTTATACTTTTCTTATTTACTTATTAGACTCTAATAAACATTTTGAGACCAGTTAGAACGTTTTGCAATGTGAATCGCACATTTGGCACCATATTGTTTACAAGGTACTTTTTAGGACCTATGTAACTAATGTATAGTGCAAATTTTTTAGTTAAGTTCTTTTAACGATAACAGACAAACCTTTTATTGGTTAACTGTTATACTTTTATTATTTACTTATTAGACTCTAATAAACATTTTGAGACCAGTTAAAACGTTTTGCAATGTGAATTGCACATTTGGCACCATATTGTTCACAAGGTACTTTTTAGGACCTATATAACTAATGTATAGTGCAAATTTTTTAGTTAAGTTCTTTTAACGATAACAGACAAACCTTTTATTGGTTAACTATTATACTTTTATTATTTACTTTTTACACTCTAATAAACATTTTGAGACTAGTTAGAAATTTTTGCAATGTGAATTAAACATTTTGCACCATTTAGTTCACAAGGTACTTTTTAGGACCTATATAACTAATGTATAGTTGCAAATGATTTAGTTAAGTTCTTTTAACGATAACCGACAAACCTTTTATTAGTTAACTGTTATACTTTTATTATTTACTTAATAGACTCTAATAAACATTTTGAGACCAGTTAAAACGTTTTGCAATGTGAATTGCACATTTGGCACCATATTGTTCACAAGGTACTTTTTAGGACCTATGTAACTAATGTATAGTGCAAATTTTTTAGTTAAGTTCTTTTAACGATAACAGACAAACCTTTTATTGGTTAACTGTTATACTTTTATTATTTACTTATTAGACTCTAATAAACATTTTGAGACCAGTTAAAACGTTTTGCAATGTGAATTGCACATTTGGCACCATATTGTTCACAAGGTACTTTTTAGGACCTATGTAACTAATGTATAGTGCAAATTTTTTAGTTAAGTTCTTTTAACGATAACAAACAAACCTCTCGTTGGTTAACTGTTATACTTTTATTATTTACTTATTAGACTCTAATAAACATTTTGAGACCAGTTAGAACTTTTAGCAATGTGAATTGCACATTTGGCACCATATTGTTCACAATGTACTTTTTAGGACCTATATAACTAATGTATAATGCAAATTTTTTAGTTAAGTTCTTTTAACGATAACAGACAAACCTTTCATTGGTTAACTGTTATACTTTTATTATTTACTTATTAGACTCTAATAAACATTTTGAGACCAGTTAGAACTTTTAGCATTGTGAATTGCACATTTGGCACCATATTGTTCACAAGGTACTTTTTAGGGCCTGTATAACTAATGTATAGTGCAAAATTTTAGTTAAGTTCTTTTAACGATAACAGACAAACCTCTTGTTGGTTAACTGTTATACTTTTATTATTTACTTATTAGACTCTAATAAACATTTTGAGACCAGTTAGAACGTTTAGCAATGTGAATTGCACATTTGGCCTCATATTGTTCACAAGGTACTTTTTAGGACCTATATAACTAATGTATAGTGCAAATTTTTTAGTTCAGTTCTTTTAACGATAACAGACAAACCTCTCATTGGTTAACTGTTATACTGTTATTATTTACTTATTAGACTCTAATAAACATTTTGAGACCAGTTAGAACGTTTTGCAATGTGAATTGCACATTTGGAACCATATTTTTCACAAGGTACTTTTTAAGACCTATGTAACTAATGTATAGTGCAAATTTTTTAGTTAAGTTCTTTTAACGATAACAGACAAACCTTTCATTGGTTAACTGTTATACTTTTATTATTTACTTATTAGACTCTAATAAACATTTTGAGACCAGTTAGAACGTTTTGCAATGTGAATTGCACATTTGGCACCATATTGTTCACAAGGTACTTTTTAGGACCTATATAACTAATGTATAGTGCAAATTTTTTAGTTAAGTTCTTTTAACGATAACAGACAAACCTTTGATTGGTTAACTGTTATACTTTTATTATTTACTTATTAGACTCTAATAAACATTTTGAGACCAGTTAGAACGTTTTGCAATGTGAATCGCACATTTGGCACCATATTGTTCACAAGGTACTTTTTAGGACCTATGTAACTAATGTATAGTGCAAATTTTTTAGTTAAGTTCTTTTAACGATAACAGACAAACCTTTTATTGGTTAACTGTTATACTTTTATTATTTACTTATTAGACTCTAATAAACATTTTGAGACCAGTTAAAACGTTTTGCAATGTGAATTGCACATTTGGCACCATATTGTTCACAAGGTACTTTTTAGGACCTATATAACTAATGTATAGTGCAAATTTTTTAGTTAAGTTCTTTTAACGATAACAGACAAACCTTTGATTGGTTAACTGTTATACTTTTATTATTTACTTATTAGACTCTAATAAACATTTTGAGACCAGTTAGAACGTTTTGCAATGTGAATCGCACATTTGGCACCATATTGTTCACAAGGTACTTTTTAGGACCTATGTAACTAATGTATAGTGCAAATTTTTTAGTTAAGTTCTTTTAACGATAACAGACAAACCTTTTATTGGTTAACTATTATACTTTTATTATTTACTTTTTACACTCTAATAAACATTTTGAGACTAGTTAGAAATTTTTGCAATGTGAATTAAACATTTTGCACCATTTAGTTCACAAGGCACTTTTTAGGATCTATATAACTAATGTATAGTTGCAAATGATTTAGTTAAGTTCTTTTAACGATAACCGACAAACCTTTTATTAGTTAACTGTTATACTTTTATTATTTACTTAATAGACTCTAATAAACATTTTGAGACCAGTTAGAACGTTTAGCAATGTGAATTGCACATTTGGCACCATATTGTTCACAAGGTACTTTTTAGGACCTATGTAACTAATGTATAGTGCAAATTTTTTAGTTAAGTTCTTTTAACGATAACAAACAAACCTCTCGTTGGTTAACTGTTATACTTTTATTATTTACTTATTAGACTCTAATAAACATTTTGAGACCAGTTAGAACTTTTAGCAATGTGAATTGCACATTTGGCACCATATTGTTCACAATGTACTTTTTAGGACCTATATAACTAATGTATAATGCAAATTTTTTAGTTAAGTTCTTTTAACGATAACAGACAAACCTTTCATTGGTTAACTGTTATACTTTTATTATTTACTTATTAGACTCTAATAAACATTTTGAGACCATTTAGAACTTTTAGCAATGTGAATTGCACATTTGGCACCATATTGTTCACAAGGTACTTTTTAGGGCCTATATAACTAATGTATAGTGCAAATTTTTTAGTTAAGTTTTTTTAACGATAACAGACAAACCTCTCATTGGTTAACTGTTATACTTTTATTATTTACTTATTAGACTCTAATAAACATTTTGAGACCAGTTAGAACGTTTTGCAATGTGAATTGCACATTTGGAACCATATTTTTCACAAGGTACTTTTTAAGACCTATGTAACTAATGTATAGTGCAAATTTTTTAGTTAAGTTCTTTTAACGATAACAGACAAACCTCTCATTGGTTAACTGTTATACTTTTATTATTTACTTATTAGACTCTAATAAACATTTTGAGACCAGTTAGAACGTTTTGCAATGTGAATTGCACATTTGGCACCATATTGTTCACAAGGTACTTTTTAGGACCTATATAACTAATGTATAGTGCAAATTTTTTAGTTAAGTTCTTTTAACGATAACAGACAAACCTTTGATTGGTTAACTGTTATACTTTTATTATTTACTTATTAGACTCTAATAAACATTTTGAGACCAGTTAGAACGTTTTGCAATGTGAATCGCACATTTGGCACCATATTGTTCAGAAGGTACTTTTTAGGACCTATGTAACTAATGTATAGTGCAAATTTTTTAGTTAAGTTCTTTTAACGATAACAGACAAACCTTTTATTGGTTAACTGTTATACTTTTATTATTTACTTATTAGACTCTAATAAACATTTTGAGACCAGTTAAAACGTTTTGCAATGTGAATTGCACATTTGGCACCATATTGTTCACAAGGTACTTTTTAGGACCTATATAACTAATGTATAGTGCAAATTTTTTAGTTAAGTTCTTTTAACGATAACAGACAAACCTCTCATTAGTTAACTGTTATACTTTTATTATTTACTTATTAGACTCTAATAAACATTTTGAGACCAGTTAGAACGTTTTGCAATGTGAATCGCACATTTGGCACCATATTGTTCACAAGGTACTTTTTAGGACCTATGTAACTAATGTATAGTGCAAATTTTTTAGTTAAGTTCTTTTAACGATAACAGACAAACCTTTTATTGGTTAACTATTATACTTTTATTATTTACTTTTTACACTCTAATAAACATTTTGAGACTAGTTAGAAATTTTTGCAATGTGAATTAAACATTTTGCACCATTTAGTTCACAAGGCACTTTTTAGGATCTATATAACTAATGTATAGTTGCAAATGATTTAGTTAAGTTCTTTTAACGATAACCGACAAACCTTTTATTAGTTAACTGTTATACTTTTATTATTAACTTAATAGACTCTAATAAACATTTTGAGACCAGTTAGAACGTTTAGCAATGTGAATTGCACATTTGGCACCATATTGTTCACAAGGTACTTTTTAGGACCTATGTAACTAATGTATAGTGCAAATTTTTTAGTTAAGTTCTTTTAACGATAACAAACAAACCTCTCGTTGGTTAACTGTTATACTTTTATTATTTACTTATTAGACTCTAATAAACATTTTGAGACCAGTTAGAACTTTTAGCAATGTGAATTGCACATTTGGCACCATATTGTTCACAATGTACTTTTTAGGACCTATATAACTAATGTATAATGCAAATTTTTTAGTTAAGTTCTTTTAACGATAACAGACAAACCTTTCATTGGTTAACTGTTATACTTTTATTATTTACTTATTAGACTCTAATAAACATTTTGAGACCATTTAGAACTTTTAGCAATGTGAATTGCACATTTGGCACCATATTGTTCACAAGGTACTTTTTAGGGCCTATATAACTAATGTATAGTGCAAATTTTTTAGTTAAGTTTTTTTAACGATAACAGACAAACCTCTCATTGGTTAACTGTTATACTTTTATTATTTACTTATTAGACTCTAATAAACATTTTGAGACCAGTTAGAACGTTTTGCAATGTGAATTGCACATTTGGAACCATATTTTTCACAAGGTACTTTTTAAGACCTATGTAACTAATGTATAGTGCAAATTTTTTAGTTAAGTTCTTTTAACGATAACAGACAAACCTCTCATTGGTTAACTGTTATACTTTTATTATTTACTTATTAGACTCTAATAAACATTTTGAGACCAGTTAGAACGTTTTGCAATGTGAATTGCACATTTGGCACCATATTGTTCACAAGGTACTTTTTAGGACCTATATAACTAATGTATAGTGCAAATTTTTTAGTTAAGTTCTTTTAACGATAACAGACAAACCTTTGATTGGTTAACTGTTATACTTTTATTATTTACTTATTAGACTCTAATAAACATTTTGAGACCAGTTAGAACGTTTTGCAATGTGAATCGCACATTTGGCACCATATTGTTCACAAGGTACTTTTTAGGACCTATGTAACTAATGTATAGTGCAAATTTTTTAGTTAAGTTCTTTTAACGATAACAGACAAACCTTTTATTGGTTAACTGTTATACTTTTATTATTTACTTATTAGACTCTAATAAACATTTTGAGACCAGTTAAAACGTTTTGCAATGTGAATTGCACATTTGGCACCATATTGTTCACAAGGTACTTTTTAGGACCTATATAACTAATGTATAGTGCAAATTTTTTAGTTAAGTTCTTTTAACGATAACAGACAAACCTCTCATTAGTTAACTGTTATACTTTTCTTATTTACTTATTAGACTCTAATAAACATTTTGAGACCAGTTAGAACGTTTTGCAATGTGAATCGCACATTTGGCACCATATTGTTCACAAGGTACTTTTTAGGACCTATGTAACTAATGTATAGTGCAAATTTTTTAGTTAAGTTCTTTTAACGATAACAGACAAACCTTTTATTGGTTAACTATTATACTTTTATTATTTATTTTTTACACTCTAATAAACATTTTGAGACTAGTTAGAAATTTTTGCAATGTGAATTAAACATTTTGCACCATTTAGTTCACAAGGCACTTTTTAGGATCTATATAACTAATGTATAGTTGCAAATGATTTAGTTAAGTTCTTTTAACGATAACCGACAAACCTTTTATTAGTTAACTGTTATACTTTTATTATTTACTTAATAGACTCTAATAAACATTTTGAGACCAGTTAGAACGTTTAGCAATGTGAATTGCACATTTGGCACCATATTGTTCACAAGGTACTTTTTAGGACCTATGTAACTAATGTATAGTGCAAATTTTTTAGTTAAGTTCTTTTAACGATAACAAACAAACCTCTCGTTGGTTAACTGTTATACTTTTATTATTTACTTATTAGACTCTAATAAACATTTTGAGACCAGTTAGAACTTTTAGCAATGTGAATTGCACATTTGGCACCATATTGTTCACAAGGTACTTTTTAGGACCTATATAACTAATGTATAATGCAAATTTTTTAGTTAAGTTCTTTTAACGATAACAGACAAACCTTTCATTGGTTAACTGTTATACTTTTATTATTTACTTATTAGACTCTAATAAACATTTTGAGACCAGTTAGAACTTTTAGCAATGTGAATTGCACATTTGGCACCATATTGTTCACAAGGTACTTTTTAGGGCCTGTATAACTAATGTATAGTGCAAATTTTTAGTTAAGTTCTTTTAACGATAACAGACAAACCTCTTGTTGGTTAACTGTTATACTTTTATTATTTACTTATTAGACTCTAATAAACATTTTGAGACCAGTTAGAAAGTTTAGCAATGTGAATTGCACATTTGGCACCATATTGTTCACAATGTACTTTTTAAGACCTATATAACTAATCTATAGTGCAAATTTTTTAGTTCAGTTCTTTTAACGATAACAGACAAACCTTTCATTGGTTAACTTTTATACTTTTATTATTTACTTATTAGACTCTAATAAACATTTTGAGACCATTTAGAACTTTTAGCAATGTGAATTGCACATTTGGCACCATATTGTTCACAAGGTACTTTTTAGGGCCTATATAACTAATGTATAGTGCAAATTTTTTAGTTAAGTTCTTTTAACGATAACAGACAAACCTTTCATTGGTTAACTGTTATACTTTTATTATTTACTTATTAGACTCTAATAAACATTTTGAGACCAGTTAGAATGTTTTGCAATGTGAATTGCACATTTGGCACCATATTGTTCACAAGGTACTTTTTAGGACCTATATAACTAATGTATAGTGCAAATTTTTTATTTAAGTTCTTTTAACGATAACAGACAAACCTTTCATTGGTTAACTTTTATACTTTTATTATTTACTTATTAGACTCTAATAAACATTTTGAGACCAGTTAGAACGTTTTAGCAATGTGAATGGCACATTTGGCACCATATTGTTCACAAGGTACTTTTTAGGACCTATATAACTAATGTATAGTGCAAATGTTTTAGTTAAGTTGTTTTAACGATAACAGACAAACCTTTCATTGGTTAACTTTTATACTTTTATTATTTACTTATTAGACTCTAATAAACAGTTTGAGACCAGTTAGAACTTTTAGCAATGTGAATTGCACATTTGGCACCATATTGTTCACAATGTACTTTTTAGGAATTATATAACTAATGTATAGTGCAAATTTTTTAGTTAAGTTCTTTTAACGATAACAGACAAACCTTTCATTGGTTAACTGTTATACTTTTATTATTTACTTATTAGACTCTAATAAACATTTTGAGACCATTTAGAACGTTTTGCAATGTGAATTGCACATTTGGCACCATATTGTTCACAAGGTACTTTTTAGGAACTATATAACTAATGTGTAGTGCAAATTTTTTAGTTAAGTTTTTTTAACGATAACAGACAAAACTCTCATTGGTTAACTGTTATACTTTTATTATTTACTTATTAGACTCTAATAAACATTTTGAGACCAGTTAGAACGTTTAGCATTGTGAATTGCACATTTGGCACCATATTGTTCACAAGGTACTTTTTAGGACCTATATAACTAATGTATAGTGCAAATTTTTTAGTTAAGTTCTTTTAACGATAACAGACAAACCTCTCGTTGGTTAACTGTTATACTTTTATTATTTACTTATTAGACTTTAATAAACATTTTGAGACCAGTTAGAACTTTTAGCAATGTGAATTGCACATTTGGCACCATATTGTTCACAATGTACTTTTTAGGACCTATATAACTAATGTATAGTGCAAATTTTTTAGTTAAGTTCTTTTAACGATAACAGACAAACCTTTCATTGGTTAACTGTTATACTTTTATTATTTACTTATTAGACTCTAATAAACATTTTGAGACCATTTAGAACGTTTTGCAATGTGAATTGCACATTTGGCACCATATTGTTCACAAGGTACTTTTTAGGAACTATATAACTAATGTGTAGTGCAAATTTTTTAGTTAAGTTTTTTTAACGATAACAGACAAACCTCTCATTGGTTAACTGTTATACTTTTATTACTTACTTATTAGACTCTAATAAACATTTTGAGACCAGTTAGAACGTTTTGCAATGTGAATTGCACATTTGGAACCATATTTTTCACAAGGTACTTTTTAAGACCTATGTAACTAATGTATAGTGCAAATTTTTTAGTTAAGTTCTTTTAACGATAACAGACAAACCTCTCATTGGTTAACTGTTATACTTTTATTATTTACTTATTAGACTCTAATAAACATTTTGAGACCAGTTAGAAAGTTTAGCAATGTGAATTGCACATTTGGCACCATATTGTTCACAAGGTACTTTTTAGGACCTATGTAACTAATGTATAGTGCAAATTTTTTAGTTAAGTTCTTTTAACGATAACAGACAAACCTTTTGTTGGTTAACTGTTATACTTTTATTATTTACTTATTAGACTCTAATAAACATTTTGAGACCAGTTAGAACTTTTAGCAATGTGAATTGCACATTTGGCACCATATTGTTCACAATGTACTTTTTAGGACCTATATAACTAATGTATAGTGCAAATTTTTTAGTTAAGTTCTTTTAACGATAACAGACAAACCTTTCATTGGTTAACTGTTATACTTTTATTATTTACTTATTAGACTCTAATAAACATTTTGAGACCAGTTAGAACGTTTTGCAATGTGAATTGCACATTTGGCACCATATTGTTCACAAGGTACTTTTTAGGACCTATATAACTAATGTGTAGTGCAAATTTTTTAGTTAAGTTCTTTTAACGATAACAGACAAACCTTTCATTGGTTAACTGTTATACTTTTATTATTTACTTATTAGACTCTAATAAACATTTTGAGACCAGTTAGAACTTTTAGCAATGTGAATTGCACATTTGGCACCATATTGTTCACAATGTACTTTTTAGGACCTATATAACTAATGTATAGTGCAAATTTTTTAGTTAGGTTCTTTTAACGATAACAGACAAACCTCTCATTGGTTAACTGTTATACTTTCATTATTTATGTATTAGACTCTAATAAACATTTTGAGACCAGTTAGAGATTTTAGCAATGTGAATGGCACATTTGGCACCATATTGTTCACAAGGTACTTTTTAGGACCTATGTAACTAATGTATAGTGCAAATGTTTTAGTTAAGTTGTTTTAACGATAACAGACAAACCTTTCATTGGTTAACTTTTATACTTTTATTATTTACTTATTAGACTCTAATGAACATTTTGAGACCAGTTAGAACTTTTAGCAATGTGAATTGCACATTTGGCACCATATTGTTCACAATGTACTTTTTAGGAATTATATAACTAATGTATAGTGCAAATTTTTTAGTTAAGTTGTTTTAACGATAACAGACAAACCTTTCATTGGTTAACTGTTATACTTTTATTATTTACTTATTAGACTCTAATAAACATTTTGAGACCATTTAGAACGTTTTGCAATGTGAATTGCACATTTGGCACCATATTGTTCACAAGGTACTTTTTAGGAACTATATAACTAATGTGTAGTGCAAATTTTTTAGTTAAGTTTTTTTAACGATAACAGACAAACCTCTCATTGGTTAACTGTTATACTTTTATTATTTACTTATTAGACTCTAATAAACATTTTGAGACCAGTTAGAACGTTTTGCAATGTGAATTGCACATTTGGCACCATATTTTTCACAAGGTACTTTTTAAGACCTATGTAACTAATGTATAGTGCAAATTTTTTAGTTAAGTTCTTTTAACGATAACAGACAAACCTTTCATTGGTTAACTGTTATACTTTTATTATTTACTTATTAGACTCTAATAAACATTTTGAGACCAGTTAGAACGTTTAGCAATGTGAATTGCACATTTGGCACCATATTGTTCACAAGGTACTTTTTAGGACCTATGTAACTAATGTATAGTGCAATTTTTTTAGTTAAGTTCTTTTAACGATAACAGACAAACCTCTCGTTGGTTAACTGTTATACTTTTATTATTTACTTATTAGACTTTAATAAACATTTTGAGACCAGTTAGAAATTTTAGCAATGTGAATTGCACATTTGGCACCATATTGTTCACAAGGTACTTTTTAGGACCTATATAACTAATGTATAGTGCAAATTTTTTAGTTAAGTTCTTTTAACGATAACAGACAAACCTTTCATTGGTTAACTGTTATACTTTTATTATTTACTTATTAGACTCTAATAAACATTTTGAGACCATTTAGAACGTTTTGCAATGTGAATTGCACATTTGGCACCATATTGTTCACAATGTACTTTTTAGGAACTATATAACTAATGTGTAGTGCAAATTTTTTAGTTAAGTTTTTTTAACGATAACAGACAAACCTCTCATTGGTTAACTGTTATACTTTTATTATTTACTTATTAGACTCTAATAAACATTTTGAGACCAGTTAGAACGTTTTGCAATGTGAATTGCACATTTCGCACCATATTTTTCACAAGGTACTTTTTAAGACCTATGTAACTAATGTATAGTGCAAATTTTTTAGTTAAGTTCTTTTAACGATAACAGACAAACCTCTCATTGGTTAACTGTTATACTTTTATTATTTACTTATTAGACTCTAATAAACATTTTGAGACCAGTTAGAACGTTTAGCAATGTGAACTGCACATTTGGTACCATATTGTTCACAAGGTACTTTTTAGGACCTATGTAACTAATGTATAGTGCAAATTTTTTAGTTAAGTTCTTTTAACGATAACAGACAAACCTCTCGTTGGTTAAATGTTATACTTTTATTATTTACTTTTTAGACTCTAATAAACATTTTGAGACTAGTTAGAACGTTTTGCAATGTGAATTGCAAATTTGGCACCATATTCTTCACAAGGTACTTTTTAGGACCTATATAACTAATGTATAGTGCAATTTTTTTTAGTTAAGTTCTTTTAACGATAACAGACAAACCACTCATTGGTTAACTGTTATACTTTTATTATTTACTTATTAGACTCTAATAAACATTTTGAGACCAGTTAAAACGTTTTGCAATGTGAATTGCACATGTGGCACCATATTGTTCACAAGGTACTTTTTAGGACCTATGTAACTAATGTATAGTGCAAATTTTTTAGTTAAGTTCTTTTAACGATAACAGACAAACCTTTGATTGGTTAACTGTTATACTTTTATTATTTACTTATTAGACTCTAATAAACATTTTGAGACCAGTTAGAACGTTTTGCAATGTGAATCGCACATTTGGCACCATATTGTTCACAAGGTACTTTTTAGGACCTATGTAACTAATGTATAGTGCAAATTTTTTAGTTAAGTTCTTTTAACGATAACAGACAAACCTTTTATTGGTTAACTGTTATACTTTTATTATTTACTTTTTACACTCTAATAAACATTTTGAGACTAGTTAGAAATTTTTGCAATGTGAATTAAACATTTTGCACCATTTAGTTCACAAGGCACTTTTTAGGATCTATATAACTAATGTATAGTTGCAAATGATTTAGTTAAGTTCTTTTAACGATAACCGACAAACCTTTTATTAGTTAACTGTTATACTTTTATTATTTACTTAATAGACTCTAATAAACATTTTGAGACCAGTTAGAACGTTTAGCAATGTGAATTGCACATTTAGCACCATATTGTTCACAAGGTACTTTTTAGGACCTATGTAACTAATGTATAGTGCAATTTTTTTAGTTAAGTTCTTTTAACGATAACAGACAAACCTCTCGTTGGTTAACTGTTATACTTTTATTATTTACTTATTAGACTCTAATAAACATTTTGAGACCAGTTAGAACTTTTAGCAATGTGAATTGCACATTTGGCACCATATTGTTCACAATGTACTTTTTAGGACCTATATAACTAATGTATAATGCAAATTTTTTAGTTAAGTTCTTTTAACGATAACAGACAAACCTTTCATTGGTTAACTGTTATACTTTTATTATTTACTTATTAGACTCTAATAAACATTTTGAGACCAGTTAGAACTTTTAGCAATGTGAATTGCACATTTGGCACCATATTGTTCACAAGGTACTTTTTAGGGCATGTATAACTAATGTATAGTGCAAATTTTTAGTTAAGTTCTTTTAACGATAACCGACAAACCTCTTGTTGGTTAACTGTTATACTTTTATTATTTACTTATTAGACTCTAATAAACATTTTGAGACCAGTTAGAACGTTTAGCAATGTGAATTACACATTTGGCACCATATTGTTCACAATGTACTTTTTAGGACCTATATAACTAATGTATAGTGCAAATTTTTTAGTTCAGTTCTTTTAACGATAACAGACAAACCTTTCATTGGTTAACTTTTATACTTTTATTATTTACTTATTAGACTCTAATAAACATTTTGAGACCATTTAGAACTTTTAGCAATGTGAATTGCACATTTGGCACCATATTGTTCACAAGGTACTTTTTAGGGCCTATATAACTAATGTATAGTGCAAATTTTTTAGTTAAGTTCTTTTAACGATAACAGACAAACCTTTCATTGGTTAACTGTTATACTTTTATTATTTACTTATTAGACTCTAATAAACATTCTGAGACCAGTTAGAATGTTTTGCAATGTGAATTGCACATTTGGCACCATATTGTTCACAAGGTACTTTTTAGGACCTATATAACTAATGTATAGTGCAAATTTTTTAGTTAAGTTCTTTTAACGATAACAGACAAACCTCTCATTGGTTAACTGTTATACTTTTATTATTTACTTATTAGACTCTAATAAACATTTTGAGACCATTTAGAACGTTTTGCAATGTGAATTGCACTTTTGGCACCATATTGTTCACAATGTACTTTTT
Organism: Clavelina lepadiformis; assembly: GCF_947623445.1. Classification (NCBI taxonomy): domain Eukaryota; kingdom Metazoa; phylum Chordata; class Ascidiacea; order Aplousobranchia; family Clavelinidae; genus Clavelina; species Clavelina lepadiformis. Next base: position 4,876,436 of record NC_135246.1, read on the forward strand.
AGGACCTATATAACTAATGTATAGTGCAAATTTTTTAGTTAAGTTCTTTTAACGATAACAGACAAACCTCTCATTGGTTAACTGTTATACTTTCATTATTTATGTATTAGACTCTAATAAACATTTTGAGACCAGTTAGAACGTTTTGCAATGTGAATTGCACATCTGGCACCATATTGTTCACAAGGTACTTTTTAGGACCTATGTAACTAATGTATAGTGCAATTTTTTAGTTAAGTTGTTTTAACGATAACAGACAAACCTTTCATTGGTTAACTTTTATACTTTTATTATTTACTTATTAGACTCTAATAAACATTTTGAGACAAGTTAGAAATTTTAGCAATGTGAATGGCACATTTGGCACCATATTGTTCACAAGGTACTTTTTAGGACCTATGTAACTAATGTATAGTGCAAATGTTTTAGTTAAGTTGTTTTAACGATAACAGACAAACCTTTCATTGGTTAACTTTTATACTTTTATTATTTACTTATTAGACTCTAATGAACATTTTGAGACCAGTTAGAACTTTTAGCAATGTGAATTGCACATTTGGCACCATATTGTTCACAATGTACTTTTTAGGAATTATATAACTAATGTATAGTGCAAATTTTTTAGTTAAGTTGTTTTAACGATAACAGACAAACCTTTCATTGGTTAACTGTTATACTTTTATTATTTACTTATTAGACTCTAATAAACATTTTGAGACCATTTAGAACGTTTTGCAATGTGAATTGCACATTTGGCACCATATTGTTCACAAGGTACTTTTTAGGAACTATATAACTAATGTGTAGTGCAAATTTTTTAGTTAAGTTTTTTTAACGATAACAGACAAACCTCTCATTGGTTAACTGTTATACTTTTATTATTTACTTATTAGACTCTAATAAACATTTTGAGACCAGTTAGAACGTTTTGCAATGTGAATTGCACATTTGGCACCATATTTTTCACAAGGTACTTTTTAAGACCTATGTAACTAATGTATAGTGCAAATTTTTTAGTTAAGTTCTTTTAACGATAACAGACAAACCTCTCATTGGTTAACTGTTATACTTTTATTATTTACTTATTAGACTCTAATAAACATTTTGAGACCAGTTAGAACGTTTAGCAATGTGAATTGCACATTTGGCACCATATTGTTCACAAGGTACTTTTTAGGACCTATGTAACTAATGTATAGTGCAAATTTTTTAGTTAAGTTCTTTTAACGATAACAGACAAACCTCTCTTTGGTTAACTGTTATACTTTTATTATTTACTTATTAGACTTTAATAAACATTTTGAGACCAGTTAGAAATTTTAGCAATGTGAATTGCACATTTGGCACCATATTGTTCACAAGGTACTTTTTAGGACCTATATAACTAATGTATAGTGCAAATTTTTTAGTTAAGTTCTTTTAACGATAACAGACAAACATTTCATTGGTTAACTGTTATACTTTTATTATTTACTTATTAGACTCTAATAAACATTTTGAGACCATTTAGAACGTTTTGCAATGTGAATTGCACATTTGGCACCATATTGTTCACAATGTACTTTTTAGGAACTATATAACTAATGTGTAGTGCAAATTTTTTAGTTAAGTTTTTTTAACGATAACAGACAAACCTCTCATTGGTTAACTGTTATACTTTTATTATTTACTTATTAGACTCTAATAAACATTTTGAGACCAGTTAGAACGTTTTGCAATGTGAATTGCACATTTGGCACCATATTTTTCACAAGGTACTTTTTAAGACCTATGTAACTAATGTATAGTGCAAATTTTTTAGTTAAGTTCTTTTAACGATAACAGACAAACCTCTCATTGGTTAACTGTTATACTTTTATTATTTACTTATTAGACTCTAATAAACATTTTGAGACCAGTTAGAACGTTTAGTAATGTGAACTGCACATTTGGTACCATATTGTTCACAAGGTACTTTTTAGGACCTATGTAACTAATGTATAGTGCAAATTTTTTAGTTAAGTTCTTTTAACGATAACAGACAAACCTCTCGTTGGTTAAATGTTATACTTTTATTATTTACTTTTTAGACTCTAATAAACATTTTGAGACTAGTTAGAACGTTTTGCAATGTGAATTGCAAATTTGGCACCATATTCTTCACAAGGTACTTTTTAGGACCTATATAACTAATGTATAGTGCAATTTTTTTTAGTTAAGTTCTTTTAACGATAACAGACAAACCTTTCATTGGTTAACTGTTATACTTTTATTATTTACTTATTAGACTCTAATAAGCATTTTGAGACCAGTTAAAACGTTTTGCAATGTGAATTGCACATTTGGCACCATATTGTTCACAAGGTACTTTTTAGGACCTATGTAACTAATGTATAGTGCAAATTTTTTAGTTAAGTTCTTTTAACGATAACAGACAAACCTTTGATTGGTTAACTGTTATACTTTTATTATTTACTTATTAGACTCTAATAAACATTTTGAGACCAGTTAGAACGTTTTGCAATGTGAATCGCACATTTGGCACCATATTGTTCACAAGGTACTTTTTAGGACCTATGTAACTAATGTATAGTGCAAATTTTTTAGTTAAGTTCTTTTAACGATAACAGACAAACCTTTTATTGGTTAACTGTTATACTTTTATTATTTACTTTTTACACTCTAATAAACATTTTGAGACTAGTTAGAAATTTTTGCAATGTGAATTAAACATTTTGCACCATTTAGTTCACAAGGCACTTTTTAGGATCTATATAACTAATGTATAGTTGCAAATGATTTAGTTAAGTTCTTTTAACGATAACCGACAAACCTTTTATTAGTTAACTGTTATACTTTTATTATTTACTTAATAGACTCTAATAAACATTTTGAGACCAGTTAGAACGTTTAGCAATGTGAATTGCACATTTGGCACTATATTGTTCACAAGGTACTTTTTAGGACCTATGTAACTAATGTATAGTGCAATTTTTTAGTTAAGTTCTTTTAACGATAACAGACAAACCTCTCATTGGTTAACTGTTATACTTTTATTATTTACTTATTAGACTCTAATAAACATTTTGAGACCAGTTAGAACTTTTAGCAATGTGAATTGCACATTTGGCACCATATTGTTCACAATGTACTTTTTAGGACCTATATAACTAATGTATAATGCAAATTTTTTAGTTAAGTTCTTTTAACGATAACAGACAAACCTTTCATTGGTTAACTGTTATACTTTTATTATTTACTTATTAGACTCTAATAAACATTTTGAGACCAGTTAGAACTTTTAGCAATGTGAATTGCACATTTGGCACCATATTGTTCACAAGGTACTTTTTAGGGCCTGTATAACTAATGTATAGTGCAAATTTTTAGTTAAGTTCTTTTAACGATAACAGACAAACCTCTTGTTGGTTAACTGTTATACTTTTATTATTTACTTATTAGACTCTAATAAACATTTTGAGACCAGTTAGAACGTTTAGCAATGTGAATTGCACATTTGGCACCATATTGTTCACAATGTACTTTTTAGGACCTATATAACTAATGTATAGTGCAAATTTTTTAGTTCAGTTCTTTTAACGATAACAGACAAACCTTTCATTGGTTAACTTTTATACTTTTATTATTTACTTATTAGACTCTAATAAACATTTTGAGACCATTTAGAACTTTTAGCAATGTGAATTGCACATTTGGCACCATATTGTTCACAAGGTACTTTTTAGGGCCTATATAACTAATGTATAGTGCAAATTTTTTAGTTAAGTTCTTTTAACGATAACAGACAAACCTTTCATTGGTTAACTGTTATACTTTTATTATTTACTTATTAGACTCTAATAAACATTTTGAGACCAGTTAGAATGTTTTGCAATGTGAATTGCACATTTGGCACCATATTGTTCACAAGGTACTTTTTAGGACCTATATAACTAATGTATAGTGCAAATTTTTTAGTTAAGTTCTTTTAACGATAACAGACAAACCTCTCATTGGTTAACTGTTATACTTTTATTATTTACTTATTAGACTCTAATAAACATTTTGAGACCATTTAGAACGTTTTGCAATGTGAATTGCACATTTGGCACCATATTGTTCACAAGGTACTTTTTAGGAACTATATAACTAATGTGTAGTGCAAATTTTTTAGTTAAGTTTTTTTAACGATAACAGACAAAACTCTCATTGGTTAACTGTTATACTTTTATTATTTACTTATTAGACTCTAATAAACATTTTGAGACCAGTTAGAACGTTTAGCAATGTGAATTGCACATTTGGCACCATATTGTTCACAAGGTACTTTTTAGGACCTATGTAACTAATGTATAGTGCAAATTTTTTAGTTAAGTTCTTTTAACGATAACAGACAAACCTCTCGTTGTTTAACTGTTATACTTTTATTATTTACTTATTAGACTTTAATAAACATTTTGAGACCAGTTAGAACTTTTAGCAATGTGAATTGCACATTTGGCACCATATTGTTCACAATGTACTTTTTAGGACCTATATAACTAATGTATAGTGCAAATTTTTTAGTTAAGTTCTTTTAACGATAACAGACAAATCTTTCATTGGTTAACTGTTATACTTTTATTATTTACTTATTAGACTCTAATAAACATTTTGAGACCATTTAGAACGTTTTGCAATGTGATTTGCACATTTGGCACCATATTGTTCACAAGGTACTTTTTAGGAACTATATAACTAATGTGTAGTGCAAATTTTTTAGTTAAGTTTTTTTAACGATAACAGACAAACCTCTCATTGGTTAACTGTTATACTTTTATTATTTACTTATTAGACTCTAATAAACATTTTGAGACCAGTTAGAACGTTTTGCAATGTGAATTGCACATTTGGAACCATATTTTTCACAAGGTACTTTTTAAGACCTATGTAACTAATGTATAGTGCAAATTTTTTAGTTAAGTTCTTTTAACGATAACAGACAAACCTTTTATTGGTTAACTGTTATACTTTTATTATTTACTTTTTACACTCTAATAAACATTTTGAAACTAGTTAGAAATTTTTGCAATGTGAATTAAACATTTTGCACCATTTAGTTCACAAGGCACTTTTTAGGATCTATATAACTAATGTATAGTTGCAAATGATTTAGTTAAGTTCTTTTAACGATAACCGACAAACCTTTTATTAGTTAACTGTTATACTTTTATTATTTACTTAATAGACTCTAATAAACATTTTGAGACCAGTTAGAACGTTTAGCAATGTGACTTGCACATTTGGCACCATATTGTTCACAAGGTACTTTTTAGGACCTATGTAACTAATGTATAGTGCAAATTTTTTTAGTTAAGTTCTTTTAACGATAACAGACAAACCTCTCGTTGGTTAACTGTTATACTTTTATTATTTACTTATTAGACTCTAATAAACATTTTGAGACCAGTTAGAACTTTTAGCAATGTGAATTGCACATTTGGCACCATATTGTTCACAAGGTACTTTTTAGGGCCTGTATAACTAATGTATAGTGCAAATTTTTAGTTAAGTTCTTTTAACGATAACAGACAAACCTCTTGTTGGTTAACTGTTATACTTTTATTATTTACTTATTAGATTCTAATAAACATTTTGAGACCAGTTAGAACGTTTTGCAATGTGAATTGCACATTTGGCACCATATTGTTCACAATGTACTTTTTAGGACCTATATAACTAATGTATAGTGCAAATTTTTTAGTTCAGTTCTTTTAACGATAACAGACAAACCTTTCATTGGTTAACTTTTATACTTTTATTATTTACTTATTAGACTCTAATAAACATTTTGAGACCATTTAGAACTTTTAGCAATGTGAATTGCACATTTGGCACCATATTGTTCACAAGGTACTTTTTAGGGCCTATATAACTAATGTATAGTGCAAATTTTTTAGTTAAGTTCTTTTAACGATAACAGACAAACCTTTCATTGGTTAACTGTTATACTTTTATTATTTACTTATTAGACTCTAATAAACATTTTGAGACCAGTTAGAATGTTTTGCAATGTGAATTGCACATTTGGCACCATATTGTTCACAAGGTACTTTTTAGGACCTATGTAACTAATGTATAGTGCAAATTTTTTAGTTAAGTTCTTTTAACGATAACAGACAAACCGCTCATTGGTTAACTGTTATACTTTTATTATTTACTTATTAGACTCTAATAAACATTTTGAGACCAGTTAAAACGTTTTGCAATGTGAATTGCACATTTGGCACCATATTGTTCACAAGGTACTTTTTAGGACCTATATAACTAATGTATAGTGCAAATTTTTTAGTTAAGTTCTTTTAACGATAACAGACAAACCTTTGATTGGTTAACTGTTATACTTTTATTATTTACTTATTAGACTCTAATAAACATTTTGAGACCAGTTAGAACGTTTTGCAATGTGAATCGCACATTTGGCACCATATTGTTCACAAGGTACTTTTTAGGACCTATGTAACTAATGTATAGTGCAAATTTTTTAGTTAAGTTCTTTTAACGATAACAGACAAACCTTTTATTGGTTAACTGTTATACTTTTATTATTTACTTTTTACACTCTAATAAACATTTTGAGACTAGTTAGAAATTTTAGCAATGTGAATTAAACATTTTGCACCATTTAGTTCACAAGGCACTTTTTAGGATCTATATAAATAATGTATAGTTGCAAATGATTTAGTTAAGTTCTTTTAACGATAACCGACAAACGTTTTATTAGTTAACTGTTATACTATTATTATTTACTTAATAGACTCTAATAAACATTTTGAGACCAGTTAGAACGATTAGCAATGTGAATTGCACATTTGGCACCGTATTGTTCACAAGGTCCTTTTAAGACCTATGTAACTAATGTATAGTGCAAATTTTTTAGTTAAGTTCTTTTAACGATAACAGACAAACCTCTCGTTGGTTAACTGTTATACTTTTATTATTTACTTATTAGACTCTAATAAACATTTTGAGACCAGTTAGAACTTTTAGCAATGTGAATTGCACATTTGGCACCATATTGTTCACAAGGTACTTTTTAGGACCTATGTAACTAATGTATAGTGCAAATTTTTTAGTTAAGTTCTTTTAACGATAACAGACAAACCTCTTGTTGGTTAACTGTTATACTTTTATTATTTACTTATTAGACTTTAATAAACATTTTGAGACCAGTTAGAACTTTTAGCAAGGTGAATTGCACATTTGGCACTATATTGTTCACAATGTACTTTTTAGGACCTATATAACTAATGTATAGTGCAAATTTTTTAGTTAAGTTCTTTTAACGATAACAGACAAACCACTCATTGGTTAACTGTTATACTTTTATTATTTACTTATTAGACTCTAATAAACATTTTGAGACCAGTTAGAACGTTTTGCAATGTGAATTGCACATTTGGCACCATATTGTTCACAAGGTACTTTTTAGGACCTATATAACTAAGGTATAGTGCAAATTTTTTAGTTAAGTTCTTTTAACGATAACAGACAAACCTTTCATTGGTTAACTGTTATACTTTTATTATTTACTTATTAGACTCTAATAAACATTTTGAGACCAGTTAGAACGTTTTGCAATGTGAATTGCACATTTGGCACCATATTGTTCACAAGGTACTTTTTAGGACCTATATAACTAATGTATAGTGCAAATTTTTTAGTTAAGTTCTTTTAACGATAACAGACAAACCTTTTATTGGTTAACTGTTATACTTTTATTATTTACTTATTAGACTCTAATAAACATTTTGAGACCAGTTAGAACGTTTTGCAATGTGAATTGCACATTTGGCACCATATTTTTCACAAGGTACTTTTTAAGACCTATGTAACTAATTTATAGTGCAAATTTTTTAGTTAAGTTCTTTTAACGATAACAGACAAACCTCTCATTGGTTAACTGTTATACTTTTATTATTTACTTATTAGACTCTAATAAACATTTTGAGACCAGTTAGAAAGTTTAGCAATGTGAATTGCACATTTGGCACCATATTGTTCACAAGGTACTTTTTAGGACCTATGTAACTAATGTATAGTGCAAATTTTTTAGTTAAGTTCTTTTAACGATAACAGACAAACCACTCATTGGTTAACTGTTATACTTTTATTATTTACTTATTAGACTCTAATAAACATTTTGAGACCAGTTAGAACGTTTTGCAATGTGAATTGCACATTTGGCACCATATTGTTCACAAGGTACTTTTTAGGACCTATATAACTAAGGTATAGTGCAAATTTTTTAGTTAAGTTCTTTTAACGATAACAGACAAACCTTTCATTGGTTAACTGTTATACTTTTATTATTTACTTATTAGACTCTAATAAACATTTTGAGACCAGTTAGAACGTTTTGCAATGTGAATTGCACATTTGGCACCATATTGTTCACAAGGTACTTTTTAGGACCTATATAACTAATGTATAGTGCAAATTTTTTAGTTAAGTTGTTTTAACGATAACAGACAAACCTTTCATTGGTTAACTGTTATACTTTTATTATTTACTTATTAGACTCTAATAAACATTTTGAGACTAGTTAGAACGTTTTGCAATGTGAATTGCACATGTGGCACCATATTGTTCACAAGGTACTTTTTAGGACCTATGTAACTAATGTATAGTGCAAATTTTTTAGTTAAGTTCTTTTAATGATAACAGACAAACCTCTCATTGGTTAACTGTTATACTTTTCTTATTTACTTATTAGACTCTAATAAACATTTTGAGACCAGTTAGAACGTTTTGCAATGTGAATTGCACATTTGGCACCATATTGTTCACAAGGTACTTTTTAGGACCTATATAACTAATGTATAGTGCAAATTTTTTAGTTAAGTTGTTTTAACGATAACAGACAAACCTTTCATTGGTTAACTGTTATACTGTTATTATTTACTTATTAGACTCTAATAAACATTTTGAGACCAGTTAGAATGTTTTGCAATGTGAATTGCACATTTGGCACCATATTCTTCACAAGGTACTTTTTAGGACCTATATAACTAATGTATAGTGCAAATTTTTTAGTTAAGTTCTTTTAACGATAACAGACAAACCTCTCATTGGTTAACTGTTATACTTTTCTTATTTACTTATTAGACTCTAATAAACATTTTGAGACCAGTTAGAACGTTTTGCAATGTGAATTGCACATTTGGCACCATATTGTTCACAAGGTACTTTTTAGGACCTATGTAACTAATGTATAGTGCAAATTTTTTAGTTAAGTTTTTTAACGATAACAGACAAACCTTTCATTGGTTAACTGTTATACTTTTATTATTTACTTATTAGACTCTAATAAACATTTTGAGACCAGTTAGAACGTTTTGCAATGTGAATTGCAAATTTGGCACCATATTGTTCACAAGGTACTTTTTAGGACCTATATAACTAATGTATAGTGCAAATTTTTTAGTTAAGTTCTTTTAACGATAACAGACAAACCTTTCATTGGTTAACTGTTATACTTTTATTATTTACTTATTAGACTCTAATAAACATTTTGAGACCAGTTAGAACGTTTTGCAATGTGAATCGCACATTTGGCACCATATTGTTCACAAGGTACTTTTTACGACCTATGTAACTAATGTATAGTGCAAATTTTTTATTTAAGTTCTTTTAACGATAACAGACAAACCACTCATTGGTTAACTGTTATACTTTTATTATTTACTTATTAGACTCTAATAAACATTTTGAGACCAGTTAGAACGTTTTGCAATGTGAATCGCACATTTGGCACCATATTGTTCACAAGGTACTTTTTACGACCTATGTAACTAATGTATAGTGCAAATTTTTTATTTAAGTTCTTTTAACGATAACAGACAAACCACTCATTGGTTAACTGTTATACTTTTATTATTTACTTATTAGACTCTAATAAACATTTTGAGACCAGTTAGAACGTTTTGCAATGTGAATTGCACTTTTGGCACCATATTGTTCACAATGTACTTTTTAGGACCTATATAACTAATGTATAGTTGCAAATTTTTTAGTTAAGTTCTTTTAACGATAACAGACAAACCACTCATTGGTTAACTGTTATACTTTTATTATTTACTTATTAGACTCTAATAAACATTTTGAGACCAGTTAGAACGTTTTGCAATGTGAATTGCACATTTGGCACCATATTGTTCACAAGGTACTTTTTAGGACCTATATAACTAAGGTATAGTGCAAATTTTTTAGTTAAGTTCTTTTAACGATAACAGACAAACCTTTCATTGGTTAACTGTTATACTTTTATTATTTACTTATTAGACTCTAATAAACATTTTGAGACCAGTTAGAACGTTTTGCAATGTGAATTGCACATTTGGCACCATATTGTTCACAAGGTACTTTTTAGGACCTATATAACTAATGTATAGTGCAAATTTTTTAGTTAAGTTGTTTTAACGATAACAGACAAACCTTTCATTGGTTAACTGTTATACTTTTATTATTTACTTATTAGACTCTAATAAACATTTTGAGACCAGTTAGAACGTTTTGCAATGTGAATTGCACATTTGGCACCATATTTTTCACAAGGTACTTTTTAAGACCTATGTAACTAATTTATAGTGCAAATTTTTTAGTTAAGTTCTTTTAACGATAACAGACAAACCTCTCATTGGTTAACTGTTATACTTTTATTATTTACTTATTAGACTCTAATAAACATTTTGAGACCAGTTAGAAAGTTTAGCAATGTGAATTGCACATTTGGCACCATATTGTTCACAAGGTACTTTTTAGGACCTATGTAACTAATGTATAGTGCAAATTTTTTAGTTAAGTTCTTTTAACGATAACAGACAAACCACTCATTGGTTAACTGTTATACTTTTATTATTTACTTATTAGACTCTAATAAACATTTTGAGACCAGTTAGAACGTTTTGCAATGTGAATTGCACATTTGGCACCATATTGTTCACAAGGTACTTTTTAGGACCTATATAACTAAGGTATAGTGCAAATTTTTTAGTTAAGTTCTTTTAACGATAACAGACAAACCTTTCATTGGTTAACTGTTATACTTTTATTATTTACTTATTAGACTCTAATAAACATTTTGAGACCAGTTAGAACGTTTTGCAATGTGAATTGCACATTTGGCACCATATTGTTCACAAGGTACTTTTTAGGACCTATATAACTAATGTATAGTGCAAATTTTTTAGTTAAGTTGTTTTAACGATAACAGACAAACCTTTCATTGGTTAACTGTTATACTGTTATTATTTACTTATTAGACTCTAATAAACATTTTGAGACCAGTTAGAACGTTTTGCAATGTGAATTGCACATTTGGCACCATATTGTTCACAAGGTACTTTTTAAGACCTATGTAACTAATTTATAGTGCAAATTTTTTAGTTAAGTTCTTTTAACGATAACAGACAAACCTCTCATTGGTTAACTGTTATACTTTTATTATTTACTTATTAGACTCTAATAAACATTTTGAGACCAGTTAGAAAGTTTAGCAATGTGAATTGCACATTTGGCACCATATTGTTCACAAGGTACTTTTTAGGACCTATGTAACTAATGTATAGTGCAAATTTTTTAGTTAAGTTCTTTTAACGATAACAGACAAACCACTCATTGGTTAACTGTTATACTTTTATTATTTACTTATTAGACTCTAATAAACATTTTGAGACCAGTTAGAACGTTTTGCAATGTGAATTGCACATTTGGCACCATATTGTTCACAAGGTACTTTTTAGGACCTATATAACTAAGGTATAGTGCAAATTTTTTAGTTAAGTTCTTTTAACGATAACAGACAAACCTTTCATTGGTTAACTGTTATACTTTTATTATTTACTTATTAGACTCTAATAAACATTTTGAGACCAGTTAGAACGTTTTGCAATGTGAATTGCACATTTGGCACCATATTGTTCACAAGGTACTTTTTAGGACCTATATAACTAATGTATAGTGCAAATTTTTTAGTTAAGTTGTTTTAACGATAACAGACAAACCTTTCATTGGTTAACTGTTATACTTTTATTATTTACTTATTAGACTCTAATAAACATTTTGAGACTAGTTAGAACGTTTTGCAATGTGAATTGCACATGTGGCACCATATTGTTCACAAGGTACTTTTTAGGACCTATGTAACTAATGTATAGTGCAAATTTTTTAGTTAAGTTCTTTTAATGATAACAGACAAACTTCTCATTGGTTAACTGTTATACTTTTCTTATTTACTTATTAGACTCTAATAAACATTTTGAGACCAGTTAGAACGTTTTGCAATGTGAATTGCACATTTGGCACCATATTGTTCACAAGGTACTTTTTAGGACCTATATAACTAATGTATAGTGCAAATTTTTTAGTTAAGTTGTTTTAACGATAACAGACAAACCTTTCATTGGTTAACTGTTATACTGTTATTATTTACTTATTAGACTCTAATAAACATTTTGAGACCAGTTAGAATGTTTTGCAATGTGAATTGCACATTTGGCACCATATTCTTCACAAGGTACTTTTTAGGACCTATATAACTAATGTATAGTGCAAATTTTTTAGTTAAGTTCTTTTAACGATAACAGACAAACCTCTCATTGGTTAACTGTTATACTTTTCTTATTTACTTATTAGACTCTAATAAACATTTTGAGACCAGTTAGAACGTTTTGCAATGTGAATTGCACATTTGGCACCATATTGTTCACAAGGTACTTTTTAGGACCTATGTAACTAATGTATAGTGCAAATTTTTTAGTTAAGTTCTTTTAACGATAACAGACAAACCTCTTATTGGTTAACTGTTATACTTTTATTATTTACTTATTAGACTCTAATAAACATTTTGAGACCAGTTAGAACGTTTTGCAATGTGAATTGCACATTTGGCACCATATTGTTCACAAGGTACTTTTTAGGACCTATATAACTAATGTATAGTGCAAATTTTTTAGTTAAGTTGTTTTAACGATAACAGACAAACCTTTCATTGGTTAACTGTTATACTTTTATTATTTACTTATTAGACTCTAATAAACATTTTGAGACCAGTTAGAACGTTTTGCAATGTGAATTGCACATTTGGCACCATATTTTTCACAAGGTACTTTTTAAGACCTATGTAACTAATTTATAGTGCAAATTTTTTAGTTAAGTTCTTTTAACGATAACAGACAAACCTCTCATTGGTTAACTGTTATACTTTTATTATTTACTTATTAGACTCTAATAAACATTTTGAGACCAGTTAGAAAGTTTAGCAATGTGAATTGCACATTTGGCACCATATTGTTCACAAGGTACTTTTTAGGACCTATGTAACTAATGTATAGTGCAAATTTTTTAGTTAAGTTCTTTTAACGATAACAGACAAACCACTCATTGGTTAACTGTTATACTTTTATTATTTACTTATTAGACTCTAATAAACATTTTGAGACCAGTTAGAACGTTTTGCAATGTGAATTGCACATTTGGCACCATATTGTTCACAAGGTACTTTTTAGGACCTATATAACTAAGGTATAGTGCACATTTTTTAGTTAAGTTCTTTTAACGATAACAGACAAACCTTTCATTGGTTAACTGTTATACTTTTATTATTTACTTATTAGACTCTAATAAACATTTTGAGACCAGTTAGAACGTTTTGCAATGTGAATTGCACATTTGGCACCATATTGTTCACAAGGTACTTTTTAGGACCTATATAACTAATGTATAGTGCAAATTTTTTAGTTAAGTTGTTTTAACGATAACAGACAAACCTTTCATTGGTTAACTGTTATACTTTTATTATTTACTTATTAGACTCTAATAAACATTTTGAGACTAGTTAGAACGTTTTGCAATGTGAATTGCACATGTGGCACCATATTGTTCACAAGGTACTTTTTAGGACCTATGTAACTAATGTATAGTGCAAATTTTTTAGTTAAGTTCTTTTAATGATAACAGACAAACCTCTCATTGGTTAACTGTTATACTTTTCTTATTTACTTATTAGACTCTAATAAACATTTTGAGACCAGTTAGAACGTTTTGCAATGTGAATTGCACATTTGGCACCATATTGTTCACAAGGTACTTTTTAGGACCTATATAACTAATGTATAGTGCAAATTTTTTAGTTAAGTTCTTTTAACGATAACAGACAAACCTTTCATTGGTTAACTGTTATACTGTTATTATTTACTTATTAGACTCTAATAAACATTTTGAGACCAGTTAGAATGTTTTGCAATGTGAATTGCACATTTGGCACCATATTCTTCACAAGGTACTTTTTAGGACCTATATAACTAATGTATAGTGCAAATTTTTTAGTTAAGTTCTTTTAACGATAACAGACAAACCTCTCATTGGTTAACTGTTATACTTTTCTTATTTACTTATTAGACTCTAATAAACATTTTGAGACCAGTTAGAACGTTTTGCAATGTGAATTGCACATTTGGCACCATATTGTTCACAAGGTACTTTTTAGGACCTAAGTAACTAATGTATAGTGCAAATTTTTTAGTTAAGTTCTTTTAACGATAACACACAAACCTCTTATTGGTTAACTGTTATACTTTTATTATTTACTTATTAGACTCTAATAAACATTTTGAGACCAGTTAGAACGTTTTGCAATGTGAATTGCAAATTTGGCACCATATTGTTCACAAGGTACTTTTTAGGACCTATATAACTAATGTATAGTGCAAATTTTTTAGTTAAGTTCTTTTAACGATAACAGACAAACCTTTCATTGGTTAACTGTTATACTTTTATTATTTACTTATTAGACTCTAATAAACATTTTGAGACCAGTTAGAACGTTTTGCAATGTGAATCGCACATTTGGCACCATATTGTTCACAAGGTACTTTTTACGACCTATGTAACTAATGTATAGTGCAAATTTTTTATTTAAGTTCTTTTAACGATAACAGACAAACCACTCATTGGTTAACTGTTATACTTTTATTATTTACTTATTAGACTCTAATAAACATTTTGAGACCAGTTAGAACGTTTTGCAATGTGAATTGCACTTTTGGCACCATATTGTTCACAAGGTACTTTTTAGGACCTATAAAACTAATGTATAGTGCAAATTTTTTAGTTAAGTTCTTTTAACGATAACAGACAAACCTTTCATTGGTTAACTGTTATACTTATATTATTTACTTATTAGACTCTAATAAACATTTTGTGACCAGTTAGAATGTTTTGCAATGTGAATTGCACATTTGGCACCATATTGTTCACAAGGTACTTTTTAGGACCTATATAACTAATGTTTAGTGCAAATTTTTTAGTTAAGTTCTTTTAACGATAACAGACAAACCTCTCATTGGTTAACTGTTATACTTTTCTTATTTACTTATTAGACTCTAATAAACATTTTGAGACCAGTTAGAATGTTTTGCAATGTGAATTGCACATTTGGCACCATATTGTTCACAAGGTACTTTTTAGGACCTATATAACTAATGTATAGTGCAAATTTTTTAGTTAAGTTCTTTTAACGATAACAGACAAACCTTTCATTGTTTAACTGTTATACTTTTATTATTTACTTATTAGACTATAATAAACATTTTGAGACCAGTTAGAACGTTTTGCAATGTGAATCGCACATTTGGCACCATATTGTTCACAAGGTACTTTTTACGACCTATGTAACTAATGTATAGTGCAAATTTTTTAGTTAAGTTCTTTGAACGATAACAGACAAACCTCTTGTTGGTTAACTGTTATACTGTTATTATTTACTTATTAGACTCTAATAAACATTTTGAGACCAGTTAGAACGTTTTGCAATGTGAATTGCACATTTGGCACCATATTGTTCACAAGGTACTTTTTAGGACCTATATAACTAATGTATAGTGCAAATTTTTTAGTTAAGTTCTTTTAACGATAACAGACAAACCTTTCATTCGTTAACTGTTATACTTTTATTATTTACTTATTAGACTCTAATAAACATTTTGAGACCAGTTAGAACGTTTTGCAATGTGAATTGCACATTTGGCACCATATTGTTCACAAGGTACTTTTTAGGACCTATATAACTAATGTATAGTGCAAATTTTTTAGTTAAGTTCTTTTAACGATAACAGACAAACCTTTCATTGGTTAACTGTTATACTTTTATTATTTACTTATTAGACTCTAATAAACATTTTGAGACCAGTTAGAACGTTTTGCAATGTGAATTGCACATTTGGCACCATATTGTTCACAAGGTACTTTTTAGGACCTATATAACTAATGTATAGTGCAAATTTTTTAGTTAAGTTGTTTTAACGATGACAGACAAACCTTTCATTGGTTAACTGTTATACTTTTATTATTTACTTATTAGACTCTAATAAACATTTTGAGACTAGTTACACGTTTTGCAATGTGAATTGCACATGTGGCACCATATTGTTCACAAGGTACTTTTTAGGACCTATGTAACTAATGTATAGTGCAATTTTTTTAGTTAAGTTCTTTTAACGATAACAGACAAACCACTCATTGGTTAACTGTTATACTTTTATTATTTAGTTATTAGACTCTAATAAACATTTTGAGACCAGTTAGAACGTTTTGCAATGTGAATTGAACATTTGGCACCATATTGTTCACAAGGTACTTTTTAGGACCTATATAACTAATGTATAGTGCAAATTTTTTAGTTAAGTTGTTTTAACGATAACAGACAAACCTTTCATTGGTTAACTGTTATACTTTTATTATTTACTTATTAGACTCTAGTAAACATTTTGAGACCATTTAGAACTTTTAGCAATGTGAATTGCACATTTGGCACCATATTGTTCACAAGGTACTTTTTAGGGCCTATATAACTAATGTATAGTGCAAATTTTTTAGTTAAGTTCTTTTAACGATAACAGACAAACCTTTCATTGGTTAACTGTTATACTTTTATTATTTACTTATTAGACTCTAATAAACATTTTGAGACCAGTTAGAACGTTTTGCAATGTGAATTGCACATTTGGCACCATATTGTTCACAAGGTACTTTTTATGACCTATATAACTAATGTATAGTGCAAATTTTTTAGTTAAGTTCTTTTAACGATAACAGACAAACCTCTCATTGGTTAACTGTTATACTTTTCTTATTTACTTATTAGACTCTAATAAACATTTTGAGACCAGTTAGAACGTTTTGCAATGTGAATTGCACATTTGGCACCATATTGTTCACAAGGTACTTTTTAGGACCTATGTAACTAATGTATAGTGCAAATTTTTTAGTTAAGTTCTTTTAACGATAACAGACAAACCTTTCATTGGTTAACTGTTATACTTTTATTATTTACTTATTAGACTCTAATAAACATTTTGAGACCAGTTAGAATGTTTTGCAATGTGAATTGCACATTTGGCACCATATTGTTCACAAGGTACTTTTTAGGACCTATATAACTAATGTATAGTGCAAATTTTTTAGTTAAGTTCTTTTAACGATAACAGACAAACCTCTCATTGGTTAACTGTTATACTTTTCTTATTTACTTATTAGACTCTAATAAACATTTTGAGACCAGTTAGAACGTTTTGCAATGTGAATCGCACATTTGGCACCATCTTGTTCACAAGGTACTTTTTACGACCTATGTAACTAATGTATAGTGCAAATTTTTTAGTTAAGTTTTTTTAACGATAACAGACAAACCTTTCATTGGTTAACTGTTATACTTTTATAATTTACTTATTAGACTCTAATAAACATTTTGAGACCAGTTAGAACGTTTTGCAATGTGAATTGCACATTTGGCACCATATTGTTCACAAGGTACTTTTTAGGACCTATATAACTAATGTATAGTGCAAATTTTTTAGTTAAGTTCTTTTAACGGTAACAGACAAACCTTTCATTGGTTAACTGTTATACTTTTATTATTTACTTATTAGACTCTAATAAACATTTTGAGACCAGTTAGAACGTTTTGCAATGTGAATCGCACATTTGGCACCATGTTGTTCACAAGGTACTTTTTAGGACCTATGTAACTAATGTATAGTGCAAATTTTTTAGTTAAGTTCTTTTAACGATAACAGACAAACCTTTCATTTGTTAACTGTTATACTTTTATTATTTACTTATTAGGCTCTAATAAACTTTTTGAGACCAGTTAGAACGTTTTGCAATGTGAATTGCACATTTGGCACCATATTGTTCACAAGGTACTTTTTAGGACCTATATAACTAATGTATAGTGCAAATTTTTTAGTTAAGTTCTTTTAACGATAACAGACAAACCTCTCATTGGTTAACTGTTATACTTTTATTATTTACTTATTAGACTCTAATAAACATTTTGAGACTAGTTAGAACGTTTTGCAATGTGAATTGCACATGTGGCACCATATTGTTCACAAGGTACTTTTTATGACCTATGTAACTAATGTATGGTGCAAATTTTTTAGTTAAATTCTTTTAACGATAACAGACAAACCTCTTATTGGTTAACTGTTATACTTTTATTATTTACTTATTAGACTCTAATAAACATTTTGAGACCAGTTAGAACGTTTTGCAATGTGAATTGCACATTTGGCACCATATTGTTCACAAGGTACTTTTTAGGATCTATGTAACTAATGTATAGTGCAAATTTTTTAGTTAAGTTCTTTTAACGATAACAGACAAACCTTTCATTGGTTAAATTTTATACTTTTATTATTTACTTATTAGACTCTAATAAACATTTTGAGACGAGTTGGAACTTTTAGCAATGTGAATTGCACATTTGGCACCATATTGTTCACAAGGCACTTTTTAGGACCTATATAACTAATGTATAGTGCAAATTTTTTAGTTAAGTTCTTTTAACGATAACAGACAAACCTTTCATTGGTTAACTTTTATTCTTTTATTATTTACTTATTAGACTCTAATAAACATTTTGAGACCAGTTAGAACTTTTAGCAATGTGAATTGCACATTTGGCACCATATTGTTCATAGGGTACTTTTTAGGGCCTATATAACTAATGTATAGTGCAACTTTTTTAGTTAAGTTCTTTTAACGATAACAGACAAACCTTTCATTGGTTAACTGTTATAATTTTATTATTTACTTATTAGACTCTAATAAACATTTTGAGACTAGTTAGAACGTTTTGCAATGTGAATTAAACATTTTGCACCATTTAGTTCACAAGGTACTTTTTAGGATCTATATAACTAATGTATAGTTGCAAATGATTTAGTTAAGTTCTTTTAACGATAACCGACAAACCACTCATTGGTTAACTGTTATACTTTTATTATTTATTTAATAGACTCTAATAAACATTTTGAGAACCGTTAGAACTTTTTGCAATGTGAATTAAACATTTTGCACCATATTGTTCACAAGGTACTTTTTAGGATCTATATAACTAATGTATAGTTGCAAATGATTTAGTTAAGTTCTTTTAACGATAACCGACAAACCTTTTATTAGTTAACTGTTATACTTTTATTATTTACTTAATAGACTCTAATAAACATTTTGAGAACCGTTATAACTTTTTGCATCGTGAATTAAAAATTTTGCACCGTATAATTGACAAGGCACTTTTTAGGACCTATATAACTAATGTATAGTGCAAATGTTTTAGTTAAGTTTTCTTAACGATAACAGACAAACTTTTTATTGTTTAACTGTTATATTTTCATTATTTACTTATTAGACTCTATTAAACATTTTGAGACCAGTTAGGACATTTTGCAATGTGAATTATCTCTTTTGCACCATATAGTTCACAAGGCACTTTTTAGGACCTATATAACTATTGTAAAGTCCAAATGTTTTAGTTAAGTTCTGTTAACCATACAGACAAACCTTTTATTGGGTAACTGTTATACTTTTAATATTTACTTATTAGACTCTAATAAACATTTTGAGACCCGTTAGAACTTTTTGCAATGGGAATTAAACATTTTCCACCATATTGTTCACAATGTACTTTTTAGGACCAATATAACTAATGTATTTTGCAAATTGTTTAGTTAAGTTCTGTTAACGATAACAGACAAACCTTTTATTGGTTAACTGTTATACTTTTGTTATTTACTTATTAGACTCTATTAAACATTTTGAGACCGGTCAGAAATTTTTGCAATGTGAATTATCTCTTTTGCACCATATAGTTCACAAGGCACTTTTTAGGACCTATATAACTAATGTATACTGCAAATGTTTTAGTTAAGTTCTTTTAACGAGAACAGACCAACCTTTTATTGGTTAACTGTTATACTTTTATTATTTACTTATTAGACTCTAATAAACATTTTGAGACCAGTTAAAACGTTTTGCAATGTGAATTGCACATTTGGCACCATATTGTTCACAAGGTACTTTTTAGGACCTATATAACTAATGTATAGTGCAAATTTTTTAGTTAAGTTCTTTTAATGATAACAGACAAACCTCTCATTGGTTAACTGTTATACTTTTATTATTTACTTATTAGACTCTAATAAACATTTTGAGACCAGTTAAAACGTTTTGCAATGTGAATTGCACATTTGGCACCATATTGTTCACAAGGTACTTTTTAGGACCTATATAACTAATGTATAGTGCAAATTTTTTAGTTAAGTTCTTTTAACGATAACAGACAAACCTTTCATTGGTTAACTGTTATACTTTTATTATTTACTTATTAGACTCTAATAAACATTTTGAGACCAGTTAGAATGTTTTGCAATGTGAATTGCACATTTGGCACCATATTGTTCACAAGGTACTTTTTAGGACCTATATAACTAATGTATAGTGCAAATTTTTTAGTTAAGTTCTTTTAACGATAACAGACAAACCTCTCATTGGTTAACTGTTATACTTTTCTTATTTACTTATTAGACTCTAATAAACATTTTGAGACCAGTTAGAACGTTTTGCAATGTGAATTGCACATTTGGCACCATATTGTTCACAAGGTACTTTTTAGGACCTATGTAACTAATGTATAGTGCAAATTTTTTAGTTAAGTTCTTTTAACGATAACAGACAAACCACTCATTGGTTAACTGTTATACTTTTATTATTTACTTATTAGACTCTAATAAACATTTTGAGACCAGTTAGAACGTTTTGCAATGTGAATTGCAAATTTGGCACCATATTGTTCACAAGGTACTTTTTAGGACCTATATAACTAATGTATAGTGCAATTTTTTTAGTTAAGTTCTTTTAACGATAACAGACAAACCTTTCATTGGTTAACTGTTATACTTTTATTATTTACTTATTAGACTCTAATAAACATTTTGAGACCAGTTAGAACGTTTTGCAATGTGAATCGCACATTTGGCACTATATTGTTCACAAGGCACTTTTTAGGACCTATATAACTAATGTATAGTGCAAATTTTTTAGTTAAGTTCTTTTAACGATAAAAGACAAACCACTCATTGGTTAACTGTTATACTTTTATTATTTACTTATTAGACTCTAATAAACATTTTGAGACCAGTTAGAACGTTTTGCAATGTGAATTGCACATTTGGCACCATATTGTTCACAAGGTACTTTTTAGGACCTATATAACTAATGTATAGTGCAAATTTTTTAGTTAAGTTCTTTTAACGATAAAAGACAAACCACTCATTGGTTAACTGTTATACTTTTATTATTTACTTATTAGACCCTAATAAACATTTTGAGACCAGTTAGAACGTTTTGCAATGTGAATTGCACATTTGGCACCATATTGTTCACAAGGTACTTTTTAGGACCTATGTAACTAATGTATAGTGCAAATTTTTTAGTTAAGTTCTTTTAACGATAACAGACAAACCTCTTATTGGTTAACTGTTATACTTTTATTATTTACTTATTAGACTCTAATAAACATTTTGAGACCAGTTAGAACGTTTTGCAATGTGAATTGCACATGTGGCACCATATTGTTCACAAGGTACTTTTTAGGACCTATGTAACTAATGTATAGTGCAATTTTTTTAGTTAAGTTCTTTTAACGATAACAGACAAACCACTCATTGGTTAACTGTTATACTTTTATTATTTACTTATTAGACTCTAATAAACATTTTGAGACCAGTTAGAACGTTTTGCAATGTGAATTGCACATTTGGCACCATATTGTTCACAAGGTACATTTTAGGACCTATGTAACTAATGTATAGTGCAAATTTTTTAGTTAAGTTCTTTTAACGATAACAGACAAACCTTTTATTGGTTAACTGTTATACTTTTATTATTTACTTTTTACACTCTAATAAACATTTTGAGACTAGTTAGAAATTTTAGCAATGTGAATTAAACATTTTGCACCATTTAGTTCACAAGGCACTTTTTAGGATCTATATAAATAATGTATAGTTG
Source organism: Clavelina lepadiformis (assembly GCF_947623445.1). NCBI lineage: Eukaryota > Metazoa > Chordata > Ascidiacea > Aplousobranchia > Clavelinidae > Clavelina > Clavelina lepadiformis. Next base: position 4,898,807 of record NC_135246.1, read on the forward strand.
CAAATGATTTAGTTAAGTTCTTTTAACGATAACAGACAAACCTCTCATTGGTTAACTGTTATACTTTTCTTATTTACTTATTAGACTCTAATAAACATTTTGAGACCAGTTAGAACGTTTTGCAATGTGAATTGCACATTTGGCACCATATTGTTCACAAGGTACTTTTTAGGACCTATGTAACTAATGTATAGTGCAAATTTTTTAGTTAAGTTCTTTTAACGATAACAGACAAACCTCTTATTGGTTAACTGTTATACTTTTATTATTTACTTATTAGACTCTAATAAACATTTTGAGACTAGTTAGAACGTTTTGCAATGTGAATTGCACATGTGGCACCATATTGTTCACAAGGTACTTTTTAGGACCTATGTAACTAATGTATAGTGCAATTTTTTTAGTTAAGTTCTTTTAACGATAACAGACAAACCACTCATTGGTTAACTGTTATACTTTTATTATTTACTTATTAGACTCTAATAAACATTTTGAGACCAGTTAGAACGTTTTGCAATGTGAATTGCACATTTGGCACCATATTGTTCACAAGGTACATTTTAGGACCTATGTAACTAATGTATAGTGCAAATTTTTTAGTTAAGTTCTTTTAACGATAACAGACAAACCTTTTATTGGTTAACTGTTATACTTTTATTATTTACTTTTTACACTCTAATAAACATTTTGAGACTAGTTAGAAATTTTAGCAATGTGAATTAAACATTTTGCACCATTTAGTTCACAAGGCACTTTTTAGGATCTATATAAATAATGTATAGTTGCAAATGATTTAGTTAAGTTCTTTTAACGATAACAGACAAACCTCTCATTGGTTAACTGTTATACTTTTCTTATTTACTTATTAGACTCTAATAAACATTTTGAGACCAGTTAGAACGTTTTGCAATGTGAATTGCACATTTGGCACCATATTGTTCACAAGGTACTTTTTAGGACCTATGTAACTAATGTATAGTGCAAATTTTTTAGTTAAGTTCTTTTAACGATAACAGACAAACCTCTTATTGGTTAACTGTTATACTTTTATTATTTACTTATTAGACTCTAATAAACATTTTGAGACTAGTTAGAACGTTTTGCAATGTGAATTGCACATGTGGCACCATATTGTTCACAAGGTACTTTTTAGGACCTATGTAACTAATGTATAGTGCAATTTTTTTAGTTAAGTTCTTTTAACGATAACAGACAAACCACTCATTGGTTAACTGTTATACTTTTATTATTTACTTATTAGACTCTAATAAACATTTTGAGACCAGTTAGAACGTTTTGCAATGTGAATTGCACATTTGGCACCATATTGTTCACAAGGTACATTTTAGGACCTATGTAACTAATGTATAGTGCAAATTTTTTAGTTAAGTTCTTTTAACGATAACAGACAAACCTTTTATTGGTTAACTGTTATACTTTTATTATTTACTTTTTACACTCTAATAAACATTTTGAGACTAGTTAGAAATTTTAGCAATGTGAATTAAACATTTTGCACCATTTAGTTCACAAGGCACTTTTTAGGATCTATATAAATAATGTATAGTTGCAAATGATTTAGTTAAGTTCTTTTAACGATAACAGACAAACCTCTCATTGGTTAACTGTTATACTTTTCTTATTTACTTATTAGACTCTAATAAACATTTTGAGACCAGTTAGAACGTTTTGCAATGTGAATTGCACATTTGGCACCATATTGTTCACAAGGTACTTTTTAGGACCTATGTAACTAATGTATAGTGCAAATTTTTTAGTTAAGTTCTTTTAACGATAACAGACAAACCTCTTATTGGTTAACTGTTATACTTTTATTATTTACTTATTAGACTCTAATAAACATTTTGAGACTAGTTAGAACGTTTTGCAATGTGAATTGCACATGTGGCACCATATTGTTCACAAGGTACTTTTTAGGACCTATGTAACTAATGTATAGTGCAATTTTTTTAGTTAAGTTCTTTTAACGATAACAGACAAACCACTCATTGGTTAACTGTTATACTTTTATTATTTACTTATTAGACTCTAATAAACATTTTGAGACCAGTTAGAACGTTTTGCAATGTGAATTGCACATTTGGCACCATATTGTTCACAAGGTACTTTTTAGGACCTATGTAACTAATGTATAGTGCAAATTTTTTAGTTAAGTTCTTTTAACGATAACAGACAAACCTCTTATTGGTTAACTGTTATACTTTTATTATTTACTTATTAGACTCTAATAAACATTTTGAGACTAGTTAGAACGTTTTGCAATGTGAATTGCACATGTGGCACCATATTGTTCACAAGGTACTTTTTAGGACCTATGTAACTAATGTATAGTGCAATTTTTTTAGTTAAGTTCTTTTAACGATAACAGACAAACCACTCATTGGTTAACTGTTATACTTTTATTATTTACTTATTAGACTCTAATAAACATTTTGAGACCAGTTAGAACGTTTTGCAATGTGAATTGCACATTTGGCACCATATTGTTCACAAGGTACTTTTTAGGACCTATATAACTAATGTATAGTGCAAATTTTTTAGTTAAGTTCTTTTAACGATAAAAGACAAACCACTCATTGGTTAACTGTTATACTTTTATTATTTACTTATTAGACCCTAATAAACATTTTGAGACCAGTTAGAACGTTTTGCAATGTGAATTGCACATTTGGCACCATATTGTTCACAAGGTACTTTTTAGGACCTATGTAACTAATGTATAGTGCAAATTTTTTAGTTAAGTTCTTTTAACGATAACAGACAAACCTCTTATTGGTTAACTGTTATACTTTTATTATTTACTTATTAGACTCTAATAAACATTTTGAGACTAGTTAGAACGTTTTGCAATGTGAATTGCACATGTGGCACCATATTGTTCACAAGGTACTTTTTAGGACCTATGTAACTAATGTATAGTGCAATTTTTTTAGTTAAGTTCTTTTAACGATAACAGACAAACCACTCATTGGTTAACTGTTATACTTTTATTATTTACTTATTAGACTCTAATAAACATTTTGAGACCAGTTAGAACGTTTTGCAATGTGAATTGCACATTTGGCACCATATTGTTCACAAGGTACATTTTAGGACCTATGTAACTAATGTATAGTGCAAATTTTTTAGTTAAGTTCTTTTAACGATAACAGACAAACCTTTTATTGGTTAACTGTTATACTTTTATTATTTACTTTTTACACTCTAATAAACATTTTGAGACTAGTTAGAAATTTTAGCAATGTGAATTAAACATTTTGCACCATTTAGTTCACAAGGCACTTTTTAGGATCTATATAAATAATGTATAGTTGCAAATGATTTAGTTAAGTTCTTTTAACGATAACAGACAAACCTCTCATTGGTTAACTGTTATACTTTTCTTATTTACTTATTAGACTCTAATAAACATTTTGAGACCAGTTAGAACGTTTTGCAATGTGAATTGCACATTTGGCACCATATTGTTCACAAGGTACTTTTTAGGACCTATGTAACTAATGTATAGTGCAAATTTTTTAGTTAAGTTCTTTTAACGATAACAGACAAACCTCTTATTGGTTAACTGTTATACTTTTATTATTTACTTATTAGACTCTAATAAACATTTTGAGACTAGTTAGAAATTTTAGCAATGTGAATTAAACATTTTGCACCATTTAGTTCACAAGGCACTTTTTAGGATCTATATAAATAATGTATAGTTGCAAATGATTTAGTTAAGTTCTTTTAACGATAACAGACAAACCTCTCATTGGTTAACTGTTATACTTTTCTTATTTACTTATTAGACTCTAATAAACATTTTGAGACCAGTTAGAACGTTTTGCAATGTGAATTGCACATTTGGCACCATATTGTTCACAAGGTACTTTTTAGGACCTATGTAACTAATGTATAGTGCAAATTTTTTAGTTAAGTTCTTTTAACGATAACAGACAAACCTCTTATTGGTTAACTGTTATACTTTTATTATTTACTTATTAGACTCTAATAAACATTTTGAGACTAGTTAGAACGTTTTGCAATGTGAATTGCACATGTGGCACCATATTGTTCACAAGGTACTTTTTAGGACCTATGTAACTAATGTATAGTGCAATTTTTTTAGTTAAGTTCTTTTAACGATAACAGACAAACCACTCATTGGTTAACTGTTATACTTTTATTATTTACTTATTAGACTCTAATAAACATTTTGAGACCAGTTAGAACGTTTTGCAATGTGAATTGCACATTTGGCACCATATTGTTCACAAGGTACTTTTTAGGACCTATGTAACTAATGTATAGTGCAAATTTTTTAGTTAAGTTCTTTTAACGATAACAGACAAACCTTTTATTGGTTAACTGTTATACTTTTATTATTTACTTTTTACACTCTAATAAACATTTTGAGACTAGTTAGAAATTTTAGCAATGTGAATTAAACATTTTGCACCATTTAGTTCACAAGGCACTTTTTAGGATCTATATAAATAATGTATAGTTGCAAATGATTTAGTTAAGTTCTTTTAACGATAACAGACAAACCTCTCATTGGTTAACTGTTATACTTTTCTTATTTACTTATTAGACTCTAATAAACATTTTGAGACCAGTTAGAACGTTTTGCAATGTGAATTGCACATTTGGCACCATATTGTTCACAAGGTACTTTTTAGGACCTATGTAACTAATGTATAGTGCAAATTTTTTAGTTAAGTTCTTTTAACGATAACAGACAAACCTCTTATTGGTTAACTGTTATACTTTTATTATTTACTTATTAGACTCTAATAAACATTTTGAGACTAGTTAGAACGTTTTGCAATGTGAATTGCACATGTGGCACCATATTGTTCACAAGGTACTTTTTAGGACCTATGTAACTAATGTATAGTGCAATTTTTTTAGTTAAGTTCTTTTAACGATAACAGACAAACCACTCATTGGTTAACTGTTATACTTTTATTATTTACTTATTAGACTCTAATAAACATTTTGAGACCAGTTAGAACGTTTTGCAATGTGAATTGCACATTTGGCACCATATTGTTCACAAGGTACATTTTAGGACCTATGTAACTAATGTATAGTGCAAATTTTTTAGTTAAGTTCTTTTAACGATAACAGACAAACCTTTTATTGGTTAACTGTTATACTTTTATTATTTACTTTTTACACTCTAATAAACATTTTGAGACTAGTTAGAAATTTTAGCAATGTGAATTAAACATTTTGCACCATTTAGTTCACAAGGCACTTTTTAGGATCTATATAAATAATGTATAGTTGCAAATGATTTAGTTAAGTTCTTTTAACGATAACAGACAAACCTCTCATTGGTTAACTGTTATACTTTTCTTATTTACTTATTAGACTCTAATAAACATTTTGAGACCAGTTAGAACGTTTTGCAATGTGAATTGCACATTTGGCACCATATTGTTCACAAGGTACTTTTTAGGACCTATGTAACTAATGTATAGTGCAAATTTTTTAGTTAAGTTCTTTTAACGATAACAGACAAACCTCTTATTGGTTAACTGTTATACTTTTATTATTTACTTATTAGACTCTAATAAACATTTTGAGACTAGTTAGAACGTTTTGCAATGTGAATTGCACATGTGGCACCATATTGTTCACAAGGTACTTTTTAGGACCTATGTAACTAATGTATAGTGCAATTTTTTTAGTTAAGTTCTTTTAACGATAACAGACAAACCACTCATTGGTTAACTGTTATACTTTTATTATTTACTTATTAGACTCTAATAAACATTTTGAGACCAGTTAGAACGTTTTGCAATGTGAATTGCACATTTGGCACCATATTGTTCACAAGGTACTTTTTAGGACCTATGTAACTAATGTATAGTGCAAATTTTTTAGTTAAGTTCTTTTAACGATAACAGACAAACTTTTTATTGGTTAACTGTTATACTTTTATTATTTACTTTTTACACTCTAATAAACATTTTGAGACTAGTTAGAAATTTTAGCAATGTGAATTAAACATTTTGCACCATTTAGTTCACAAGGCACTTTTTAGGATCTATATAAATAATGTATAGTTGCAAATGATTTAGTTAAGTTCTTTTAACGATAACAGACAAACCTCTCATTGGTTAACTGTTATACTTTTCTTATTTACTTATTAGACTCTAATAAACATTTTGAGACCAGTTAGAACGTTTTGCAATGTGAATTGCACATTTGGCACCATATTCTTCACAAGGTACTTTTTAGGACCTATGTAACTAATGTATAGTGCAAATTTTTTAGTTAAGTTCTTTTAACGATAACAGACAAACCTCTTATTGGTTAACTGTTATACTTTTATTATTTACTTATTAGACTCTAATAAACATTTTGAGACTAGTTAGAACGTTTTGCAATGTGAATTGCACATGTGGCACCATATTGTTCACAAGGTACTTTTTAGGACCTATGTAACTAATGTATAGTGCAATTTTTTTAGTTAAGTTCTTTTAACGATAACAGACAAACCACTCATTGGTTAACTGTTATACTTTTATTATTTACTTATTAGACTCTAATAAACATTTTGAGACCAGTTAGAACGTTTTGCAATGTGAATTGCACATTTGGCACCATATTGTTCACAAGGTACATTTTAGGACCTATGTAACTAATGTATAGTGCAAATTTTTTAGTTAAGTTCTTTTAACGATAACAGACAAACCTTTTATTGGTTAACTGTTATACTTTTATTATTTACTTTTTACACTCTAATAAACATTTTGAGACTAGTTAGAAATTTTAGCAATGTGAATTAAACATTTTGCACCATTTAGTTCACAAGGCACTTTTTAGGATCTATATAAATAATGTATAGTTGCAAATGATTTAGTTAAGTTCTTTTAACGATAACAGACAAACCTCTCATTGGTTAACTGTTATACTTTTCTTATTTACTTATTAGACTCTAATAAACATTTTGAGACCAGTTAGAACGTTTTGCAATGTGAATTGCACATTTGGCACCATATTGTTCACAAGGTACTTTTTAGGACCTATGTAACTAATGTATAGTGCAAATTTTTTAGTTAAGTTCTTTTAACGATAACAGACAAACCTTTTATTGGTTAACTGTTATACTTTTATTATTTACTTTTTACACTCTAATAAACATTTTGAGACTAGTTAGAAATTTTAGCAATGTGAATTAAACATTTTGCACCATTTAGTTCACAAGGCACTTTTTAGGATCTATATAAATAATGTATAGTTGCAAATGATTTAGTTAAGTTCTTTTAACGATAACCGACAAACCTTTTATTAGTTAACTGTTATACTTTTATTATTTACTTAATAGACTCTAATAAACATTTTGAGACCAGTTAGAACGTTTAGCAATGTGAATTGCACATTTGGCAGCATATTGTTCACAAGGTACTTTTTAGGACCTATGTTACTAATGTATAGTGCAAATTTTTTAGTTAAGTTCTTTTAACGATAACAGACAAACCTCTCGTTGGTTAACTGTTATACTTTTATTATTTACTTATTAGACTCTAATAAACATTTTGAGACCAGTTAGAACTTTTAGCAATGTGAATTGCACATTTGGCACCATATTGTTGACAATGTACTTTTTAGGACCTATATAACTAATGTATAATGCAAATGTTTTAGTTAAGTTCTTTTAACGATAACAGACAAACCTTTCATTGGTTAACTGTTATACTTTTTTTATTTACTTATTAGACTCTAATAAACATTTTGAGACCAGTTAGAATGTTTTGCAATGTGAATTGCACATTTGGCACCATATTGTTCACAAGGTACTTTTTAGGAATTATATAACTAATGTATAGTGCAAATTTTTTAGTTAAGTTCTTTTAACGATAACAGACAAACCTTTCATTGGTTAACTTTTATACTTTTATTATTTACTTATTAGACTCTAATAAACATTTTGAGACGAGTTAGAACTTTTAGCAATGTGAATTGCACATTTGGCACCATATTGTTCACAAGGCACTTTTTAGGACCTATATAACTAATGTATAGTGCAAATTTTTTAGTTAAGTTCTTTTAACGATAACAGACAAACCTTTCATTGGTTAACTTTTATACTTTTATTATTTACTTATTAGACTCTAATAAACATTTTGAGACCAGTTAGAACTTTTAGCAATGTGAATTGCACATTTGGCACCATATTGTTCATAGGGTACTTTTTAGGGCCTATATAACTAATGTATAGTGCAACTTTTTTAGTTAAGTTCTTTTAACGATAACAGACAAACCTTTCATTGGTTAACTGTTATACTTTTATTATTTACTTATTAGACTCTAATAAACATTTTGAGACTAGTTAGAACGTTTTGCAATGTGAATTAAACATTTTGCACCATTTAGTTCACAAGGCACTTTTTAGGATCTATATAACTAATGTATAGTTGCAAATGATTTAGTTAAGTTCTTTTAACGATAACCGACAAACCTTTTATTAGTTAACTGTTATACTTTTATTATTTACTTAATAGACTCTAATAAACATTTTGAGAACCGTTATAACTTTTTGCAATGTGAATTAAAAATTTTGCACCGTATAATTGACAAGGCACTTTTTAGGACCTATATAACTAATGTATAGTGCAAATGTTTTAGTTAAGTTTTCTTAACGATAACAGACAAACTTTTTATTGTTTAACTGTTATACTTTCATTATTTACTTATTAGACTCTATTAAACATTTTGAGACCAGTTAGGACATTTTGCAATGTGAATTATCTCTTTTGCACCATATAGTTCACAAGGCACTTTTTAGGACCTATATAACTATTGTAAAGTCCAAATGTTTTAGTTAAGTTCTGTTAACCATACAGACAAACCTTTTATTGGGTAACTGTTATACTTTTAATATTTACTTATTAGACTCTATTAAACATTTTGAGACCCGTTATAACTTTTTGCAATGTGAATTATCTTTTTTGCACCATATAGTTCACAAGGCACTTTTTAGGAACAATATAACTAATGTATAGTGCAAATATTTTAGTTAAGTTCTTTTAACGATAACAGACAAACCTGTTATTGGTTAACTGTTATACTTTTATTATTTACTTATTAGACTCTAATAAACATTTTGAGACCCGTTAGAACTTTTTGCAATGGGAATTAAACATTTTGCACCATATTGTTCACAAGGCACTTTTTAGGACCAATATAACTAATGTATATTGCAAATTGTTTAGTTAAGTTCTGTTAACGATAACAGACAAACCTTTTATTGGTTAACTGTTATACTTTTGTTATTTACTTATTAGACTCTATTAAACATTTTGAGACCGGTCAGAAATTTTTGCAATGTGAATTATCTCTTTTGCACCATATAGTTCACAAGGCACTTTTTAGGACCTATATAACTAATGTATACTGCAAATGTTTTAGTTAAGTTCTTTTAACGAGAACAGACCAACCTTTTATTGGTTAACTGTTATACTTTTATTATTTACTTATTAGACTCTAATAAACATTTTGAGACCAGTTAAAACGTTTTGCAATGTGAATTGCACATTTGGCACCATATTGTTCACAAGGTACTTTTTAGGACCTATATAACTAATGTATAGTGCAAATTTTTTAGTTAAGTTGTTTTAACGATAACAGACAAACCTTTCATTGGTTAACTGTTATACTTTTATTATTTACTTATTAGACTCTAATAAACATTTTGAGACCAGTTAGAATGTTTTGCAATGTGAATTGCACATTTGGCACCATATTGTTCACAAGGTACTTTTTAGGACCTATATAACTAATGTATAGTGCAAATTTTTTAGTTAAGTTCTTTTAACGATAACAGACAAACCTCTCATTGGTTAACTGTTATACTTTTGTTATTTACTTATTAGACTCTAATAAACATTTTGAGACCAGTTAGAACGTTTTGCAATGTGAATTGCACATTTGGCACCATATTGTTCACAAGGTACTTTTTAGGACCTATATAACTAATGTATAGTGCAAATTTTTTAGTTAAGTTCTTTTAACGATAACAGACAAACCTGTCATTGGTTAACTGTTATACTTTTATTATTTACTTATTAGACTCTAATAAACATTTTGTGACCAGTTAGAATGTTTTGCAATGTGAATTGCACATTTGGCACCATATTGTTCACAAGGTACTTTTTATGACCTATATAACTAATGTATAGTGCAAATTTTTTAGTTAAGTTCTTTTAACGATAACAGACAAACCTTTCATTGGTTAACTGTTATACTTTTATTATTTACTTATTAGACTCTAATAAACATTTTGAGACCAGTTAGAACTTTTAGCAATGTGAATTGCACATTTGGCACCATATTGTTGACAATGTACTTTTTAGGACCTATATAACTAATGTATAATGCAAATGTTTTAGTTAAGTTCTTTTAACGATAACAGACAAACCTTTCATTGGTTAACTGTTATACTTTTTTTATTTACTTATTAGACTCTAATAAACATTTTGAGACCAGTTAGAATGTTTTGCAATGTGAATTGCACATTTGGCACCATATTGTTCACAAGGTACTTTTTAGGAATTATATAACTAATGTATAGTGCAAATTTTTTAGTTAAGTTCTTTTAACGATAACAGACAAACCTTTCATTGGTTAACTTTTATACTTTTATTATTTACTTATTAGACTCTAATAAACATTTTGAGACGAGTTAGAACTTTTAGCAATGTGAATTGCACATTTGGCACCATATTGTTCACAAGGCACTTTTTAGGACCTATATAACTAATGTATAGTGCAAATTTTTTAGTTAAGTTCTTTTAACGATAACAGACAAACCTTTCATTGGTTAACTTTTATACTTTTATTATTTACTTATTAGACTCTAATAAACATTTTGAGACCAGTTAGAACTTTTAGCAATGTGAATTGCACATTTGGCACCATATTGTTGACAATGTACTTTTTAGGACCTATATAACTAATGTATAATGCAAATGTTTTAGTTAAGTTCTTTTAACGATAACAGACAAACCTTTCATTGGTTAACTGTTATACTTTTTTTATTTACTTATTAGACTCTAATAAACATTTTGAGACCAGTTAGAATGTTTTGCAATGTGAATTGCACATTTGGCACCATATTGTTCACAAGGTACTTTTTAGGAATTATATAACTAATGTATAGTGCAAATTTTTTAGTTAAGTTCTTTTAACGATAACAGACAAACCTTTCATTGGTTAACTTTTATACTTTTATTATTTACTTATTAGACTCTAATAAACATTTTGAGACGAGTTAGAACTTTTAGCAATGTGAATTGCACATTTGGCACCATATTGTTCACAAGGCACTTTTTAGGACCTATATAACTAATGTATAGTGCAAATTTTTTAGTTAAGTTCTTTTAACGATAACAGACAAACCTTTCATTGGTTAACTTTTATACTTTTATTAATTACTTATTAGACTCTAATAAACATTTTGAGACCAGTTAGAACTTTTAGCAATGTGAATTGCACATTTGGCACCATATTGTTCATAGGGTACTTTTTAGGGCCTATATAACTAATGTATAGTGCAACTTTTTTAGTTAAGTTCTTTTAACGATAACAGACAAACCTTTCATTGGTTAACTGTTATACTTTTATTATTTACTTATTAGACTCTAATAAACATTTTGAGACTAGTTAGAACGTTTTGCAATGTGAATTAAACATTTTGCACCATTTAGTTCACAAGGCACTTTTTAGGATCTATATAACTAATGTATAGTTGCAAATGATTTAGTTAAGTTCTTTTAACGATAACCGACAAACCACTCATTGGTTAACTGTTATACTTTTATTATTTATTTAATAGACTCTAATAAACATTTTGAGAACCGTTAGAACTTTTTGCAATGTGAATTAAACATTTTGCACCATATTGTTCACAAGGTACTTTTTAGGATCTATATAACTAATGTATAGTTGCAAATGATTTAGTTAAGTTCTTTTAACGATAACCGACAAACCTTTTATTAGTTAACTGTTATACTTTTATTATTTACTTAATAGACTCTAATAAACATTTTGAGAACCGTTATAACTTTTTGCAATGTGAATTAAAAATTTTGCACCGTATAATTGACAAGGCACTTTTTAGGACCTATATAACTAATGTATAGTGCAAATGTTTTAGTTAAGTTTTCTTAACGATAACAGACAAACCTTTCATTGGTTAACTGTTATACTTTTATTATTTACTTATTAGACTCTAATAAACATTTTGAGACCAGTTAGAATGTTTTGCAATGTGAATTGCACATTTGGCACCATATTGTTCACAAGGTACTTTTTAGGACCTATATAACTAATGTATAGTGCAAATTTTTTAGTTAAGTTCTTTTAACGATAACAGACAAACCTCTCATTGGTTAACTGTTATACTTTTGTTATTTACTTATTAGACTCTAATAAACATTTTGAGACCAGTTAGAACGTTTTGCAATGTGAATTGCACATTTGGCACCATATTGTTCACAAGGTACTTTTTAGGACCTATATAACTAATGTATAGTGCAAATTTTTTAGTTAAGTTCTTTTAACGATAACAGACAAACCTGTCATTGGTTAACTGTTATACTTTTATTATTTACTTATTAGACTCTAATAAACATTTTGTGACCAGTTAGAATGTTTTGCAATGTGAATTGCACATTTGGCACCATATTGTTCACAAGGTACTTTTTATGACCTATATAACTAATGTATAGTGCAAATTTTTTAGTTAAGTTCTTTTAACGATAACAGACAAACCTTTCATTGGTTAACTGTTATACTTTTATTATTTACTTATTAGACTCTAATAAACATTTTGAGACCAGTTAGAACTTTTAGCAATGTGAATTGCACATTTGGCACCATATTGTTGACAATGTACTTTTTAGGACCTATATAACTAATGTATAATGCAAATGTTTTAGTTAAGTTCTTTTAACGATAACAGACAAACCTTTCATTGGTTAACTGTTATACTTTTTTTATTTACTTATTAGACTCTAATAAACATTTTGAGACCAGTTAGAATGTTTTGCAATGTGAATTGCACATTTGGCACCATATTGTTCACAAGGTACTTTTTAGGAATTATATAACTAATGTATAGTGCAAATTTTTTAGTTAAGTTCTTTTAACGATAACAGACAAACCTTTCATTGGTTAACTTTTATACTTTTATTATTTACTTATTAGACTCTAATAAACATTTTGAGACGAGTTAGAACTTTTAGCAATGTGAATTGCACATTTGGCACCATATTGTTCACAAGGCACTTTTTAGGACCTATATAACTAATGTATAGTGCAAATTTTTTAGTTAAGTTCTTTTAACGATAACAGACAAACCTTTCATTGGTTAACTTTTATACTTTTATTATTTACTTATTAGACTCTAATAAACATTTTGAGACCAGTTAGAACTTTTAGCAATGTGAATTGCACATTTGGCACCATATTGTTGACAATGTACTTTTTAGGACCTATATAACTAATGTATAATGCAAATGTTTTAGTTAAGTTCTTTTAACGATAACAGACAAACCTTTCATTGGTTAACTGTTATACTTTTTTTATTTACTTATTAGACTCTAATAAACATTTTGAGACCAGTTAGAATGTTTTGCAATGTGAATTGCACATTTGGCACCATATTGTTCACAAGGTACTTTTTAGGAATTATATAACTAATGTATAGTGCAAATTTTTTAGTTAAGTTCTTTTAACGATAACAGACAAACCTTTCATTGGTTAACTTTTATACTTTTATTATTTACTTATTAGACTCTAATAAACATTTTGAGACGAGTTAGAACTTTTAGCAATGTGAATTGCACATTTGGCACCATATTGTTCACAAGGCACTTTTTAGGACCTATATAACTAATGTATAGTGCAAATTTTTTAGTTAAGTTCTTTTAACGATAACAGACAAACCTTTCATTGGTTAACTTTTATACTTTTATTATTTACTTATTAGACTCTAATAAACATTTTGAGACCAGTTAGAACTTTTAGCAATGTGAATTGCACATTTGGCACCATATTGTTCATAGGGTACTTTTTAGGGCCTATATAACTAATGTATAGTGCAACTTTTTTAGTTAAGTTCTTTTAACGATAACAGACAAACCTCTTATTGGTTAACTGTTATACTTTTATTATTTACTTATTAGACTCTAATAAACATTTTGAGACTAGTTAGAACGTTTTGCAATGTGAATTAAACATTTTGCACCATTTAGTTCACAAGGCACTTTTTAGGATCTATATAACTAATGTATAGTTGCAAATGATTTAGTTAAGTTCTTTTAACGATAACCGACAAACCACTCATTGGTTAACTGTTATACTTTTATTATTTATTTAATAGACTCTAATAAACATTTTGAGAACCGTTAGAACTTTTTGCAATGTGAATTAAACATTTTGCACCATATTGTTCACAAGGTACTTTTTAGGATCTATATAACTAATGTATAGTTGCAAATGATTTAGTTAAGTTCTTTTAACGATAACCGACAAACCTTTTATTAGTTAACTGTTATACTTTTATTATTTACTTAATAGACTCTAATAAACATTTTGAGAACCGTTATAACTTTTTGCAATGTGAATTAAAAATTTTGCACCGTATAATTGACAAGGCACTTTTTAGGACCTATATAACTAATGTATAGTGCAAATGTTTTAGTTAAGTTTTCTTAACGATAACAGACAAACTTTTTATTGTTTAACTGTTATACTTTCATTATTTACTTATTAGACTCTATTAAACATTTTGAGACCAGTTAGGACATTTTGCAATGTGAATTATCTCTTTTGCACCATATAGTTCACAAGGCACTTTTTAGGACCTATATAACTATTGTAAAGTCCAAATGTTTTAGTTAAGTTCTGTTAACCATACAGACAAACCTTTTATTGGGTAACTGTTATACTTTTAATATTTACTTATTAGACTCTATTAAACATTTTGAGACCCGTTATAACTTTTTGCAATGTGAATTATCTTTTTTGCACCATATAGTTCACAAGGCACTTTTTAGGAACAATATAACTAATGTATAGTGCAAATATTTTAGTTAAGTTCTTTTAACGATAACAGACAAACCTGTTATTGGTTAACTGTTATACTTTTATTATTTACTTATTAGACTCTAATAAACATTTTGAGACCCGTTAGAACTTTTTGCAATGGGAATTAAACATTTTGCACCATATTGTTCACAAGGCACTTTTTAGGACCAATATAACTAATGTATATTGCAAATTGTTTAGTTAAGTTCTGTTAACGATAACAGACAAACCTTTTATTGGTTAACTGTTATACTTTTGTTATTTACTTATTAGACTCTATTAAACATTTTGAGACCGGTCAGAAATTTTTGCAATGTGAATTATCTCTTTTGCACCATATAGTTCACAAGGCACTTTTTAGGACCTATATAACTAATGTATACTGCAAATGTTTTAGTTAAGTTCTTTTAACGAGAACAGACCAACCTTTTATTGGTTAACTGTTATACTTTTATTATTTACTTATTAGACTCTAATAAACATTTTGAGACCAGTTAAAACGTTTTGCAATGTGAATTGCACATTTGGCACCATATTGTTCACAAGGTACTTTTTAGGACCTATATAACTAATGTATAGTGCAAATTTTTTAGTTAAGTTGTTTTAACGATAACAGACAAACCTTTCATTGGTTAACTGTTATACTTTTATTATTTACTTATTAGACTCTAATAAACATTTTGAGACCAGTTAGAATGTTTTGCAATGTGAATTGCACATTTGGCACCATATTGTTCACAAGGTACTTTTTAGGACCTATATAACTAATGTATAGTGCAAATTTTTTAGTTAAGTTCTTTTAACGATAACAGACAAACCTCTCATTGGTTAACTGTTATACTTTTGTTATTTACTTATTAGACTCTAATAAACATTTTGAGACCAGTTAGAACGTTTTGCAATGTGAATTGCACATTTGGCACCATATTGTTCACAAGGTACTTTTTAGGACCTATATAACTAATGTATAGTGCAAATTTTTTAGTTAAGTTCTTTTAACGATAACCGACAAACCTGTCATTGGTTAACTGTTATACTTTTATTATTTACTTATTAGACTCTAATAAACATTTTGTGACCAGTTAGAATGTTTTGCAATGTGAATTGCACATTTGGCACCATATTGTTCACAAGGTACTTTTTATGACCTATATAACTAATGTATAGTGCAAATTTTTTAGTTAAGTTCTTTTAACGATAACAGACAAACCTCTCATTGGTTAACTGTTATACTTTTATTATTTACTTATTAGACCCTAATAAACATTTTGAGACCAGTTAGAATGTTTTGCAATGTGAATTGCACATTTGGCACCATATTGTTCACAAGGTACTTTTTAGGACCTATATAACTAATGTATAGTGCAAATTTTTTAGTTAAGTTCTTTTAACGATAACAGACAAACCTCTCATTGGTTAACTGTTATACTTTTCTTATTTACTTATTAGACTCTAATAAACATTTTGAGACCAGTTAGAACGTTTTGCAATGTGAATTGCACATTTGGCACCATATTGTTCACAAGGTACTTTTTAGGACCTATGTAACTAATGTATAGTGCAAATTTTTTAGTTAAGTTCTTTTAACGATAACAGACAAACCTCTTATTGGTTAACTGTTATACTTTTATTATTTACTTATTAGACTCTAATAAACATTTTGAGACCAGTTAGAATGTTTTGCAATGTGAATTGCACATTTGGCACCATATTGTTCACAAGGTACTTTTTAGGACCTATATAACTAATGTATAGTGCAACTTTTTTAGTTAAGTTCTTTTAACGATAACAGACAAACCTTTCATTGGTTAACTGTTATACTTTTATTATTTACTTATTAGACTCTAATAAACATTTTGAGACCAGTTAGAACGTTTTGCAATGTGAATCGCACATTTGGCACCATATTGTTCACAAGGTACTTTTTACGACCTATGTAACTAATGTATAGTGCAAATTTTTTAGTTAAGTTCTTTTAACGATAACAGACAAACCTCTCATTGGTTAACTGTTATACTTTTATTATTTACTTATTAGACTCTAATAAACATTTTGAGACCAGTTAGAACGTTTTGTAATGTGAATTGCACATTTGGCACCATATTGTTCACAAGGTACTTTTTAGGACCTATATAACTAATGTATAGTGCAAATTTTTTAGTTAAGTTGTTTTAACGATAACAGACAAACCTTTCATTGGTTAACTGTTATACTTTTATTATTTACTTATTAGACTCTAATAAACATTTTGAGACTAGTTAGAACGTTTTGCAATGTGAATCGCACATTTGGCACCATATTGTTCACAAGGTACTTTTTAGGACCAATACATCTAATGTATAGTGCAATTTTTCTAGTTAAGTTCTTTTAACAATAACAGACAAACCTTTTATTGGTTAACTGTTATACTTTTATTATTTACTTATTACACTCTAATAAACATTTTGAGACTAGTTAGAAATTTTTGCAATGTGAATTAAACATTTTGCACCATTTAGTTCACAAGGCACTTTTTAGGATCTATATAACTAATGTATAGTTGCAAATGATTTAGTTAAGTTCTTTTAACGATAACCGACAAACCACTCATTGGTTAACTGTTATACTTTTATTATTTATTTAATAGACTCTAATAAACATTTTGAGAACCGTTATAACTTTTTGCAATGTGAATTAAAAATTTTGCACCGTATAATTGACAAGGCACTTTTTAGGACCTATATAACTAATGTATAGTGCAAATGTTTTAGTTAAGTTTTCTTAACGATAACCGACAAACTTTTTATTGTTTAACTGTTATACTTTCATTATTTACTTATTAGACCCTAATAAACATTTTGAGACCAGTTAGAACGTTTTGCAATGTGAATTGCACATTTGGCACCATATTGTTCACAAGGTACTTTTTAGGACCTATATAACTAATGTATAGTGCAAATTTTTTAGTTAAGTTCTTTTAACGATAACCGACAAACCTGTCATTGGTTAACTGTTATACTTTTATTATTTACTTATTAGACTCTAATAAACATTTTGTGACCAGTTAGAATGTTTTGCAATGTGAATTGCACATTTGGCACCATATTGTTCACAAGGTACTTTTTATGACCTATATAACTAATGTATAGTGCAAATTTTTTAGTTAAGTTCTTTTAACGATAACAGACAAACCTCTCATTGGTTAACTTATATACTTTTATTATTTACTTATTAGACCCTAATAAACATTTTGAGACCAGTTAGAATGTTTTGCAATGTGAATTGCACATTTGGCACCATATTGTTCACAAGGTACTTTTTAGGACCTATATAACTAATGTATAGTGCAAATTTTTTAGTTAAGTTCTTTTAACGATAACAGACAAACCTCTCATTGGTTAACTGTTATACTTTTCTTATTTACTTATTAGACTCTAATAAACATTTTGAGACCAGTTAGAACGTTTTGCAATGTGAATTGCACATTTGGCACCATATTGTTCACAAGGTACTTTTTAGGACCTATGTAACTAATGTATAGTGCAAATTTTTTAGTTAAGTTCTTTTAACGATAACAGACAAACCTCTTATTGGTTAACTGTTATACTTTTATTATTTACTTATTAGACTCTAATAAACATTTTGAGACCAGTTAGAATGTTTTGCAATGTGAATTGCACATTTGGCACCATATTGTTCACAAGGTACTTTTTAGGACCTATATAACTAATGTATAGTGCAACTTTTTTAGTTAAGTTCTTTTAACGATAACAGACAAACCTTTCATTGGTTAACTGTTATACTTTTATTATTTACTTATTAGACTCTAATAAACATTTTGAGACCAGTTAGAACGTTTTGCAATGTGAATCGCACATTTGGCACCATATTGTTCACAAGGTACTTTTTACGACCTATGTAACTAATGTATAGTGCAAATTTTTTAGTTAAGTTCTTTTAACGATAACAGACAAACCTCTCATTGGTTAACTGTTATACTTTTATTATTTACTTATTAGACTCTAATAAACATTTTGAGACCAGTTAGAACGTTTTGTAATGTGAATTGCACATTTGGCACCATATTGTTCACAAGGTACTTTTTAGGACCTATATAACTAATGTATAGTGCAAATTTTTAGTTAAGTTGTTTTAACGATAACAGACAAACCTTTCATTGGTTAACTGTTATACTTTTATTATTTACTTATTAGACTCTAATAAACATTTTGAGACTAGTTAGAACGTTTTGCAATGTGAATCGCACATTTGGCACCATATTGTTCACAAGGTACTTTTTAGGACCAATACATCTAATGTATAGTGCAATTTTTCTAGTTAAGTTCTTTTAACAATAACAGACAAACCTTTTATTGGTTAACTGTTATACTTTTATTATTTACTTATTACACTCTAATAAACATTTTGAGACTAGTTAGAAATTTTTGCAATGTGAATTAAACATTTTGCACCATTTAGTTCACAAGGCACTTTTTAGGATCTATATAACTAATGTATAGTTGCAAATGATTTAGTTAAGTTCTTTTAACGATAACCGACAAACCACTCATTGGTTAACTGTTATACTTTTATTATTTATTTAATAGACTCTAATAAACATTTTGAGAACCGTTATAACTTTTTGCAATGTGAATTAAAAATTTTGCACCGTATAATTGACAAGGCACTTTTTAGGACCTATATAACTAATGTATAGTGCAAATGTTTTAGTTAAGTTTTCTTAACGATAACAGACAAACTTTTTATTGTTTAACTGTTATACTTTCATTATTTACTTATTAGACTCTATTAAACATTTTGAGACCAGTTAGGACGTTTTGCAATGTGAATTATCTCTTTTGCACCATATAGTTCACAAGGCACTTTTTAGGACCTATATAACTATTGTAAAGTCCAAATGTTTTAGTTAAGTTCTGTTAACCATACAGACAAACCTCTCATTGGTTAACTGTTATACTTTTATTATTTACTTATTAGACTCTAATAAACATTTTGAGACCAGTTAAAACGTTTTGCAATGTGAATTGCACATTTGGCACCATATTGTTCACAAGGTACTTTTTAGGACCTATATAACTAATGTATAGTGCAAATTTTTTAGTTAAGTTCTTTTAACGATAACAGACAAACCTTTCATTGGTTAACTGTTATACTTTTATTATTTACTTATTAGACTCTAATAAACATTTTGAGACCAGTTAGAATGTTTTCCAATGTGAATTGCACATTTGGCACCATATTGTTCACAAGGTACTTTTTAGGACCTATATAACTAATGTATAGTGCAAATTTTTTAGTTAAGTTCTTTTAACGATAACAGACAAACCTCTCATTGGTTAACTGTTATACTTTTGTTATTTACTTATTAGACTCTAATAAACATTTTGAGACCAGTTAGAACGTTTTGCAATGTGAATTGCACATTTGGCACCATATTGTTCACAAGGTACTTTTTACGACCTATGTAACTAATGTATAGTGCAAATTTTTTAGTTAAGTTCTTTTAACGATAACAGACAAACCACTCATTGGTTAACTGTTATACTTTTATTATTTACTTATTAGACTCTAATAAACATTTTGAGACCAGTTAGAACGTTTTGCAATGTGAATTGCACATTTGGCACCATATTGTTCACAAGGTACTTTTTAGGACCTATATAACTAATGTATAGTGCAAATTTTTTAGTTAAGTTCTTTTAACGATAACAGACAAACCTTTCATTGGTTAACTGTTATACTTTTATTATTTACTTATTAGACTCTAATAAACATTTTGTGACTAGTTAGAATGTTTTGCAATGTGAATTGCACATTTGGCACCATATTGTTCACAAGGTACTTTTTATGACCTATATAACTAATGTATAGTGCAAATTTTTTAGTTAAGTTCTTTTAACGATAACAGACAAACCTCTCATTGGTTAACTGTTATACTTTTATTATTTACTTATTAGACCCTAATAAACATTTTGAGACCAGTTAGAATGTTTTGCAATGTGAATTGCACATTTGGCACCATATTGTTCACAAGGTACTTTTTAGGACCTATATAACTAATGTATAGTGCAAATTTTTTAGTTAAGTTCTTTTAACGATAACAGACAAACCTCTCATTGGTTAACTGTTATACTTTTATTATTTACTTATTAGACTCTAATAAACATTTTGAGACCAGTTAGAACGTTTTGCAATGTGAATTGCACATTTGGCACCATATTGTTCACAAGGTACTTTTTAGGACCTATGTAACTAATGTATAGTGCAAATTTTTTAGTTAAGTTCTTTTAACGATAACAGACAAACCTCTTATTGGTTAACTGCTATACTTTTATTATTTACTTATTAGACTCTAATAAACATTTTGAGACCAGTTAGAATGTTTTGCAATGTGAATTGCACATTTGGCACCATATTGTTCACAAGGTACTTTTTAGGACCTATATAACTAATGTATAGTGCAAATTTTTTAGTTAAGTTCTTTTAACGATAACAGACAAACCTCTCATTGGTTAACTGTTATACTTTTCTTATTTACTTATTAGACTCTAATAAACATTTTGAGACCAGTTAGAACGTTTTGCAATGTGAATTGCACATTTGGCACCATATTGTTCACAAGGTACTTTTTAGGACCTATGTAACTAATGTATAGTGCAAATTTTTTAGTTAAGTTCTTTTAACGATAACAGACAAACCTCTTATTGGTTAACTGTTATACTTTTATTATTTACTTATTAGACTCTAATAAACATTTTGAGACCAGTTAGAACGTTTTGCAATGTGAATTGCAAAGTTGGCACCATATTGTTCACAAGGTACTTTTTAGGACCTATATAACTAATGTATAGTGCAATTTTTTTAGTTAAGTTCTTTTAACGATAACAGACAAACCTTTCATTGGTTAACTGTTATACTTTTATTATTTACTTATTAGACTCTAATAAACATTTTGAGACCAGTTAGAACGTTTTGCAATGTGAATCGCACATTTGGCACCATATTGTTCACAAGGTACTTTTTACGACCTATGTAACTAATGTATAGTGCAAATTTTTTAGTTAAGTTCTTTTAACGATAACAGACAAACCTCTCGTTGGTTAACTGTTATACTTTTATTATTTACTTATTAGACTCTAATAAACATTTTGAGACCAGTTAGAACGTTTTGTAATGTGAATTGCACATTTGGCACCATATTGTTCACAAGGTACTTTTTAGGACCTATATAACTAATGTATAGTGCAAATTTTTTAGTTAAGTTCTTTTAACGATAACAGACAAACCTTTCATTGGTTAACTGTTATACTTTTATTATTTACTTATTAGACTCTAATAAACATTTTGAGACTAGTTAGAACGTTTTGCAATGTGAATCGCACATTTGGCACCATATTGTTCACAAGGTACTTTTTAGGACCAATACATCTAATGTATAGTGCAATTTTTCTAGTTAAGTTCTTTTAACAATAACAGACAAACCTTTTATTGGTTAACTGTTATACTTTTATTATTTACTTATTACACTCTAATAAACATTTTGAGACCAGTTAGAAATTTTTGCAATGTGAATTAAACATTTTGCACCATTTAGTTCACAAGGCACTTTTTAGGATCTATATAACTAATGTATAGTTGCAAATGATTTAGTTAAGTTCTTTTAACGATAACCGACAAACCTCTCATTGGTTAACTGTTATACTTTTATTATTTATTTAATAGACTCTAATAAACATTTTGAGAACCGTTAGAACTTTTTGCAATGCGAATTAAACATTTTGCACCATATTGTTCACAAGGTACTTTTTAGGATCTATATAACTAATGTATAGTTGCAAATGATTTAGTTAAGTTCTTTTAACGATAACCGACAAACCTTTTATTAGTTAACTGTTATACTTTTATTATTTACTTATTAGACTCTAATAAACATTTTGAGAACCGTTATAACTTTTTGCAATGTGAATTAAAAATTTTGCACCGTATAATTGATAAGGCACTTTTTAGGACCTATATAACTAATGTATAGTGCAAATGTTTTAGTTAAGTTTTCTTAACGATAACAGACAAACTTTTTATTGTTTAACTGTTATACTTTCATTATTTACTTATTAGACTCTATTAAACATTTTGAGACCAGTTAGGACATTTTGCAATGTGAATTATCTCTTTTGCACCATATAGTTCACAAGGCACTTTTTAGGACCTATATAACTATTGTAAAGTCCAAATGTTTTAGTTAAGTTCTGTTAACCATACAGACAAACCTCTCATTGGTTAACTGTTATACTTTTATTATTTACTTATTAGACTCTAATAAACATTTTGAGACCAGTTAAAACGTTTTGCAATGTGAATTGCACATTTGGCACCATATTGTTCACAAGGTACTTTTTAGGACCTATATAACTAATGTATAGTGCAAATTTTTTAGTTAAGTTGTTTTAACGATAACAGACAAACCTTTCATTGGTTAACTGTTATACTTTTATTATTTACTTATTAGACTCTAATAAACATTTTGAGACCAGTTAGAATGTTTTGCAATGTGAATTGCACATTTGGCACCATATTGTTCACAAGGTACTTTTTAGGACCTATATAACTAATGTATAGTGCAAATTTTTTAGTTAAGTTCTTTTAACGATAACAGACAAACCTCTCATTGGTTAACTGTTATACTTTTCTTATATACTTATTAGACTCTAATAAACATTTTGAGACCAGTTAGAACGTTTTGCAATGTGAATTGCACATTTGGCACCATATTGTTCACAAGGTACTTTTTACGACCTATGTAACTAATGTATAGTGCAAATTTTTTAGTTAAGTTCTTTTAACGATAACAGACAAACCACTCATTGGTTAACTGTTATACTTTTATTATTTACTTATTAGACTCTAATAAACATTTTGAGACCAGTTAGAACGTTTTGCAATGTGAATTGCAAATTTGGCACCATATTGTTCACAAGGTACTTTTTAGGACCTATATAACTAATGTATAGTGCAATTTTTTTAGTTAAGTTCTTTTAACGATAACAGACAAACCTCTCATTGGTTAACTGTTATACTTTTATTATTTACTTATTAGACCCTAATAAACATTTTGAGACCAGTTAGAATGTTTTGCAATGTGAATTGCACATTTGGCACCATATTGTTCACAAGGTACTTTTTAGGACCTATATAACTAATGTATAGTGCAAATTTTTTAGTTAAGTTCTTTTAACGATAACAGACAAACCTCTCATTGGTTAACTGTTATACTTTTCTTATTTACTTATTAGACTCTAATAAACATTTTGAGACCAGTTAGAACGTTTTGCAATGTGAATTGCACATTTGGCACCATATTGTTCACAAGGTACTTTTTAGGATCTATGTAACTAATGTATAGTGCAAATTTTTTAGTTAAGTTCTTTTAACGATAACAGACAAACCTTTTATTGGTTAACTGTTATACTTTTATTATTTACTTATTAGACTCTAATAAACATTTTGAGACCAGTTAGAATGTTTTGCAATGTGAATTGCACATTTGGCACCATATTGTTCACAAGGTACTTTTTAGGACCTATATAACTAATGTATAGTGCAAATTTTTTAGTTAAGTTCTTTTAACGATAACAGACAAACCTCTCATTGGTTAACTGTTATACTTTTATTATTTACTTATTAGACTCTAATAAACATTTTGAGACCAGTTAGAACGTTTTGCAATGTGAATTGCACATTTGGCACCATATTGTTCACAAGGTACTTTTTAGGACCTATGTAATTAATGTATAGTGCAAATTTTTTAGTTAAGTTCTTTTAACGATAACAGACAAACCTCTTATTGGTTAACTGTTATACTTTTATTATTTACTTATTAGACTCTAATAAACATTTTGAGACCAGTTAGAACGTTTTGCAATGTGAATTGCAAATTTGGCACCATATTGTTCACAAGGTACTTTTTAGGACCTATTTAACTAATGTATAGTGCAAATTTTTTAGTTAAGTTCTTTTAACGATAACAGACAAACCTTTCATTGGTTAACTGTTATACTTTTATTATTTACTTATTAGACTCTAATAAACATTTTGAGACCAGTTAGAACGTTTTGCAATGTGAATCGCACATTTGGCACCATATTGTTCACAAGGTACTTTTTACGACCTATGTAACTAATGTATAGTGCAAATTTTTTAGTTAAGTTCTTTTAACGATAACAGACAAACCTCTCGTTGGTTAACTGTTATACTTTTATTATTTACTTATTAGACTCTAATAAACATTTTGAGACCAGTTAGAACGTTTTGTAATGTGAATTGCACATTTGGCACCATATTGTTCACAAGGTACTTTTTAGGACCTATATAACTAATGTATAGTGCAAATTTTTTAGTTAAGTTCTTTTAACGATAACAGACAAACCTTTCATTGGTTAACTGTTATACTTTTATTATTTACTTATTAGACTCTAATAAACATTTTGAGACTAGTTAGAACGTTTTGCAATGTGAATCGCACATTTGGCACCATATTGTTCACAAGGTACTTTTTAGGACCAATACATCTAATGTATAGTGCAATTTTTCTAGTTAAGTTCTTTTAACAATAACAGACAAACCTTTTATTGGTTAACTGTTATACTTTTATTATTTACTTATTACACTCTAATAAACATTTTGAGACTAGTTAGAAATTTTTGCAATGTGAATTAAACATTTTGCACCATTTAGTTCACAAGGCACTTTTTAGGATCTATATAACTAATGTATAGTTGCAAATGATTTAGTTAAGTTCTTTTAACGATAACCGACAAACCACTCATTGGTTAACTGTTATACTTTTATTATTTATTTAATAGACTCTAATAAACATTTTGAGAACCGTTAGAACTTTTTGCAATGCGAATTAAACATTTTGCACCATATTGTTCACAAGGTACTTTTTAGGATCTATATAACTAATGTATAGTTGCAAATGATTTAGTTAAGTTCTTTTAACGATAACCGACAAACCTTTTATTAGTTAACTGTTATACTTTTATTATTTACTTAATAGACTCTAATAAACATTTTGAGAACCGTTATAACTTTTTGCAATGTGAATTAAAAATTTTGCACCGTATAATTGACAAGGCACTTTTTAGGACCTATATAACTAATGTATAGTGCAAATGTTTTAGTTAAGTTTTCTTAACGATAACAGACAAACTTTTTATTGTTTAACTGTTATACTTTCATTATTTACTTATTAGACTCTATTAAACATTTTGAGACCAGTTAGGACATTTTGCAATGTGAATTATCTCTTTTGCACCATATAGTTCACAAGGCACTTTTTAGGACCTATATAACTATTGTAAAGTCCAAATGTTTTAGTTAAGTTCTGTTAACCATACAGACAAACCTTTTATTGGTTAACTGTTATACTTTTAATATTTATTTATTAGACTCTATTAAACATTTTGAGACCCATTATAACTTTTTGCAATGTGAATTATCTTTTTTGCACCATATAGTTCACAAGGCACTTTTTAGAAACAATATAACTAATGTATAGTGCAAATATTTTAGTTAAGTTCTTTTAACGATAACAGACAAACCTGTTATTGGTTAACTGTTATACTTTTATTATTTACTTATTAGACTCTAATAAACATTTTGAGACCCGTTAGAACTTTTTGCAATGGGAATTAAACATTTTGCACCATATAGTTCACAAGGCACTTTTTAGTACCTATATAACTAATGTATATTGCAAATTTTTTAGTTAAGTTGTTTTAACGATAACAGACAAACCTTTCATTGGTTAACTGTTATACTTTTATTATTTACTTATTAGACTCTAATAAACATTTTGAGACTAGTTAGAACGTTTTGCAATGTGAATCGCACATTTGGCACCATATTGTTCACAAGGTACTTTTTAGGACCAATACATCTAATGTATAGTGCAATTTTTCTAGTTAAGTTCTTTTAACAATAACAGACAAACCTTTTATTGGTTAACTGTTATACTTTTATTATTTACTTATTACACTCTAATAAACATTTTGAGACTAGTTAGAAATTTTTGCAATGTGAATTAAACATTTTGCACCATTTAGTTCACAAGGCACTTTTTAGGATCTATATAACTAATGTATAGTTGCAAATGATTTAGTTAAGTTCTTTTAACGATAACCGACAAACCACTCATTGGTTAACTGTTATACTTTTATTATTTATTTAATAGACTCTAATAAACATTTTGAGAACCGTTATAACTTTTTGCAATGTGAATTAAAAATTTTGCACCGTATAATTGACAAGGCACTTTTTAGGACCTATATAACTAATGTATAGTGCAAATGTTTTAGTTAAGTTTTCTTAACGATAACAGACAAACTTTTTATTGTTTAACTGTTATACTTTCATTATTTACTTATTAGACTCTATTAAACATTTTGAGACCAGTTAGGACGTTTTGCAATGTGAATTATCTCTTTTGCACCATATAGTTCACAAGGCACTTTTTAGGACCTATATAACTATTGTAAAGTCCAAATGTTTTAGTTAAGTTCTGTTAACCATACAGACAAACCTCTCATTGGTTAACTGTTATACTTTTATTATTTACTTATTAGACTCTAATAAACATTTTGAGACCAGTTAAAACGTTTTGCAATGTGAATTGCACATTTGGCACCATATTGTTCACAAGGTACTTTTTAGGACCTATATAACTAATGTATAGTGCAAATTTTTTAGTTAAGTTCTTTTAACGATAACAGACAAACCTTTCATTGGTTAACTGTTATACTTTTATTATTTACTTATTAGACTCTAATAAACATTTTGAGACCAGTTAGAATGTTTTCCAATGTGAATTGCACATTTGGCACCATATTGTTCACAAGGTACTTTTTAGGACCTATATAACTAATGTATAGTGCAAATTTTTTAGTTAAGTTCTTTTAACGATAACAGACAAACCTCTCATTGGTTAACTGTTATACTTTTGTTATTTACTTATTAGACTCTAATAAACATTTTGAGACCAGTTAGAACGTTTTGCAATGTGAATTGCACATTTGGCACCATATTGTTCACAAGGTACTTTTTACGACCTATGTAACTAATGTATAGTGCAAATTTTTTAGTTAAGTTCTTTTAACGATAACAGACAAACCACTCATTGGTTAACTGTTATACTTTTATTATTTACTTATTAGACTCTAATAAACATTTTGAGACCAGTTAGAACGTTTTGCAATGTGAATTGCACATTTGGCACCATATTGTTCACAAGGTACTTTTTAGGACCTATATAACTAATGTATAGTGCAAATTTTTTAGTTAAGTTCTTTTAACGATAACAGACAAACCTTTCATTGGTTAACTGTTATACTTTTATTATTTACTTATTAGACTCTAATAAACATTTTGTGACTAGTTAGAATGTTTTGCAATGTGAATTGCACATTTGGCACCATATTGTTCACAAGGTACTTTTTATGACCTATATAACTAATGTATAGTGCAAATTTTTTAGTTAAGTTCTTTTAACGATAACAGACAAACCTCTCATTGGTTAACTGTTATACTTTTATTATTTACTTATTAGACCCTAATAAACATTTTGAGACCAGTTAGAATGTTTTGCAATGTGAATTGCACATTTGGCACCATATTGTTCACAAGGTACTTTTTAGGACCTATATAACTAATGTATAGTGCAAATTTTTTAGTTAAGTTCTTTTAACGATAACAGACAAACCTCTCATTGGTTAACTGTTATACTTTTATTATTTACTTATTAGACTCTAATAAACATTTTGAGACCAGTTAGAACGTTTTGCAATGTGAATTGCACATTTGGCACCATATTGTTCACAAGGTACTTTTTAGGACCTATGTAACTAATGTATAGTGCAAATTTTTTAGTTAAGTTCTTTTAACGATAACAGACAAACCTCTTATTGGTTAACTGCTATACTTTTATTATTTACTTATTAGACTCTAATAAACATTTTGAGACCAGTTAGAACGTTTTGCAATGTGAATTGCAAAGTTGGCACCATATTGTTCACAAGGTACTTTTTAGGACCTATATAACTAATGTATAGTGCAATTTTTTTAGTTAAGTTCTTTTAACGATAACAGACAAACCTTTCATTGGTTAACTGTTATACTTTTATTATTTACTTATTAGACTCTAATAAACATTTTGAGACCAGTTAGAACGTTTTGCAATGTGAATCGCACATTTGGCACCATATTGTTCACAAGGTACTTTTTACGACCTATGTAACTAATGTATAGTGCAAATTTTTTAGTTAAGTTCTTTTAACGATAACAGACAAACCTCTTGTTGGTTAACTGTTATACTTTTATTATTTACTTATTAGACTCTAATAAACATTTTGAGACCAGTTAGAACGTTTTGTAATGTGAATTGCACATTTGGCACCATATTGTTCACAAGGTACTTTTTAGGACCTATATAACTAATGTATAGTGCAAATTTTTTAGTTAAGTTCTTTTAACGATAACAGACAAACCTTTCATTGGTTAACTGTTATACTTTTATTATTTACTTATTAGACTCTAATAAACATTTTGAGACTAGTTAGAACGTTTTGCAATGTGAATCGCACATTTGGCACCATATTGTTCACAAGGTACTTTTTAGGACCAATACATCTAATGTATAGTGCAATTTTTCTAGTTAAGTTCTTTTAACAATAACAGACAAACCTTTTATTGGTTAACTGTTATACTTTTATTATTTACTTATTACACTCTAATAAACATTTTGAGACCAGTTAGAAATTTTTGCAATGTGAATTAAACATTTTGCACCATTTAGTTCACAAGGCACTTTTTAGGATCTATATAACTAATGTATAGTTGCAAATGATTTAGTTAAGTTCTTTTAACGATAACCGACAAACCTCTCATTGGTTAACTGTTATACTTTTATTATTTATTTAATAGACTCTAATAAACATTTTGAGAACCGTTAGAACTTTTTGCAATGCGAATTAAACATTTTGCACCATATTGTTCACAAGGTACTTTTTAGGATCTATATAACTAATGTATAGTTGCAAATGATTTAGTTAAGTTCTTTTAACGATAACCGACAAACCTTTTATTAGTTAACTGTTATACTTTTATTATTTACTTATTAGACTCTAATAAACATTTTGAGAACCGTTATAACTTTTTGCAATGTGAATTAAAAATTTTGCACCGTATAATTGATAAGGCACTTTTTAGGACCTATATAACTAATGTATAGTGCAAATGTTTTAGTTAAGTTTTCTTAACGATAACAGACAAACTTTTTATTGTTTAACTGTTATACTTTCATTATTTACTTATTAGACTCTATTAAACATTTTGAGACCAGTTAGGACATTTTGCAATGTGAATTATCTCTTTTGCACCATATAGTTCACAAGGCACTTTTTAGGACCTATATAACTATTGTAAAGTCCAAATGTTTTAGTTAAGTTCTGTTAACCATACAGACAAACCTCTCATTGGTTAACTGTTATACTTTTATTATTTACTTATTAGACTCTAATAAACATTTTGAGACCAGTTAAAACGTTTTGCAATGTGAATTGCACATTTGGCACCATATTGTTCACAAGGCACTTTTTAGGACCTATATAACTAATGTATAGTGCAAATTTTTTAGTTAAGTTGTTTTAACGATAACAGACAAACCTTTCATTGGTTAACTGTTATACTTTTATTATTTACTTATTAGACTCTAATAAACATTTTGAGACCAGTTAGAATGTTTTGCAATGTGAATTGCACATTTGGCACCATATTGTTCACAAGGTACTTTTTAGGACCTATATAACTAATGTATAGTGCAAATTTTTTAGTTAAGTTCTTTTAACGATAACAGACAAACCTCTCATTGGTTAACTGTTATACTTTTCTTATATACTTATTAGACTCTAATAAACATTTTGAGACCAGTTAGAACGTTTTGCAATGTGAATTGCACATTTGGCACCATATTGTTCACAAGGTACTTTTTACGACCTATGTAACTAATGTATAGTGCAAATTTTTTAGTTAAGTTCTTTTAACGATAACAGACAAACCACTCATTGGTTAACTGTTATACTTTTATTATTTACTTATTAGACTCTAATAAACATTTTGAGACCAGTTAGAACGTTTTGCAATGTGAATTGCAAATTTGGCACCATATTGTTCACAAGGTACTTTTTAGGACCTATATAACTAATGTATAGTGCAATTTTTTTAGTTAA
The DNA here is from genome assembly GCF_947623445.1 of Clavelina lepadiformis. Classification (NCBI taxonomy): domain Eukaryota; kingdom Metazoa; phylum Chordata; class Ascidiacea; order Aplousobranchia; family Clavelinidae; genus Clavelina; species Clavelina lepadiformis. Next base: position 4,930,198 of record NC_135246.1, read on the forward strand.
GTTCTTTTAACGATAACAGACAAACCTCTCATTGGTTAACTGTTATACTTTTATTATTTACTTATTAGACCCTAATAAACATTTTGAGACCAGTTAGAATGTTTTGCAATGTGAATTGCACATTTGGCACCATATTGTTCACAAGGTACTTTTTAGGACCTATATAACTAATGTATAGTGCAAATTTTTTAGTTAAGTTCTTTTAACGATAACAGACAAACCTCTCATTGGTTAACTGTTATACTTTTCTTATTTACTTATTAGACTCTAATAAACATTTTGAGACCAGTTAGAACGTTTTGCAATGTGAATTGCACATTTGGCACCATATTGTTCACAAGGTACTTTTTAGGATCTATGTAACTAATGTATAGTGCAAATTTTTTAGTTAAGTTCTTTTAACGATAACAGACAAACCTTTTATTGGTTAACTGTTATACTTTTATTATTTACTTATTAGACTCTAATAAACATTTTGAGACCAGTTAGAATGTTTTGCAATGTGAATTGCACATTTGGCACCATATTGTTCACAAGGTACTTTTTAGGACCTATATAACTAATGTATAGTGCAAATTTTTTAGTTAAGTTCTTTTAACGATAACAGACAAACCTCTCATTGGTTAACTGTTATACTTTTCTTATTTACTTATTAGACTCTAATAAACATTTTGAGACCAGTTAGAACGTTTTGCAATGTGAATTGCACATTTGGCACCATATTGTTCACAAGGTACTTTTTAGGACCTATGTAATTAATGTATAGTGCAAATTTTTTAGTTAAGTTCTTTTAACGATAACAGACAAACCTCTTATTGGTTAACTGTTATACTTTTATTATTTACTTATTAGACTCTAATAAACATTTTGAGACCAGTTAGAACGTTTTGCAATGTGAATTGCAAATTTGGCACCATATTGTTCACAAGGTACTTTTTAGGACCTATTTAACTAATGTATAGTGCAAATTTTTTAGTTAAGTTCTTTTAACGATAACAGACAAACCTTTCATTGGTTAACTGTTATACTTTTATTATTTACTTATTAGACTCTAATAAACATTTTGAGACCAGTTAGAACGTTTTGCAATGTGAATCGCACATTTGGCACCATATTGTTCACAAGGTACTTTTTACGACCTATGTAACTAATGTATAGTGCAAATTTTTTAGTTAAGTTCTTTTAACGATAACAGACAAACCTCTCGTTGGTTAACTGTTATACTTTTATTATTTACTTATTAGACTCTAATAAACATTTTGAGACCAGTTAGAACGTTTTGTAATGTGAATTGCACATTTGGCACCATATTGTTCACAAGGTACTTTTTAGGACCTATATAACTAATGTATAGTGCAAATTTTTTAGTTAAGTTCTTTTAACGATAACAGACAAACCTTTCATTGGTTAACTGTTATACTTTTATTATTTACTTATTAGACTCTAATAAACATTTTGAGACTAGTTAGAACGTTTTGCAATGTGAATCGCACATTTGGCACCATATTGTTCACAAGGTACTTTTTAGGACCAATACATCTAATGTATAGTGCAATTTTTCTAGTTAAGTTCTTTTAACAATAACAGACAAACCTTTTATTGGTTAACTGTTATACTTTTATTATTTACTTATTACACTCTAATAAACATTTTGAGACTAGTTAGAAATTTTTGCAATGTGAATTAAACATTTTGCACCATTTAGTTCACAAGGCACTTTTTAGGATCTATATAACTAATGTATAGTTGCAAATGATTTAGTTAAGTTCTTTTAACGATAACCGACAAACCACTCATTGGTTAACTGTTATACTTTTATTATTTATTTAATAGACTCTAATAAACATTTTGAGAACCGTTAGAACTTTTTGCAATGCGAATTAAACATTTTGCACCATATTGTTCACAAGGTACTTTTTAGGATCTATATAACTAATGTATAGTTGCAAATGATTTAGTTAAGTTCTTTTAACGATAACCGACAAACCTTTTATTAGTTAACTGTTATACTTTTATTATTTACTTAATAGACTCTAATAAACATTTTGAGAACCGTTATAACTTTTTGCAATGTGAATTAAAAATTTTGCACCGTATAATTGACAAGGCACTTTTTAGGACCTATATAACTAATGTATAGTGCAAATGTTTTAGTTAAGTTTTCTTAACGATAACAGACAAACTTTTTATTGTTTAACTGTTATACTTTCATTATTTACTTATTAGACTCTATTAAACATTTTGAGACCAGTTAGGACATTTTGCAATGTGAATTATCTCTTTTGCACCATATAGTTCACAAGGCACTTTTTAGGACCTATATAACTATTGTAAAGTCCAAATGTTTTAGTTAAGTTCTGTTAACCATACAGACAAACCTTTTATTGGTTAACTGTTATACTTTTAATATTTATTTATTAGACTCTATTAAACATTTTGAGACCCATTATAACTTTTTGCAATGTGAATTATCTTTTTTGCACCATATAGTTCACAAGGCACTTTTTAGGAACAATATAACTAATGTATAGTGCAAATATTTTAGTTAAGTTCTTTTAACGATAACAGACAAACCTGTTATTGGTTAACTGTTATACTTTTATTATTTACTTATTAGACTCTAATAAACATTTTGAGACCCGTTAGAACTTTTTGCAATGGGAATTAAACATTTTGCACCATATAGTTCACAAGGCACTTTTTAGTACCTATATAACTAATGTATATTGCAAATTGTTTAGTTAAGTTCTGTTAACGATAACAGACAAACCTTTTATTGGTTAACTGTTATACTTTTTTTATTTAGTTATTAGACTCTATTAAACATTTTGAGACCGGTCAGAAATTTTTGCAATGTGAATTATCTCTTTTGCACCATATAGTTCACAAGGCACTTTTTAGGACCTATATAACTAATGTATACTGCAAATGTTTTAGTTAAGTTCTTTTAACGAGAACAGACCAACCTTTTATTGGTTAACTGTTATACTTTTATTATTTACTTATTAGACTCTAATAAACATTTTGAGACTCGTTAAAAATTTTTGCAATGTGAATTAAACATTTTGTATCATATAGTTCACAAGGCACTTTTTAGGACCAATACATCTTATGTATAGTGCAAATTTTCTAGTTAAGTTCTTTTAACAATAACAGACAAACCTTTTATTGGTTAACTGTTATACTTTTATTATTTACTTATTACACTCTAATAAACATTTTGAGACTAGTTAGAAATTTTTGCAATGTGAATTAAACATTTTGCACCATTTAGTTCACAAGGCACTTTTTAGGATCTATATAACTAATGTATAGTTGCAAATGATTTAGTTAAGTTCTTTTAACGATAACCGACAAACCACTCATTGGTTAACTGTTATACTTTTATTATTTATTTAATAGACTCTAATAAACATTTTGAGAACCGTTAGAACTTTTTGCAATGCGAATTAAACATTTGGCAATATATTGTTCACAAGGTACTTTTTAGGACCTATATAACTAATGTATAGTGCAAATTTTTTAGTTAAGTTGTTTTAACGATAACAGACAAACCTTTCATTGGTTAACTGTTATACTTTTATTATTTACTTATTAGACTCTAATAAACATTTTGAGACTAGTTAGAACGTTTTGCAATGTGAATTGCACATGTGGCACCATATTGTTCACAAGGTACTTTTTAGGACCTATGTAACTAATGTATAGTGCAATTTTTTTAGTTAAGTTCTTTTAACGATAACAGACAAACCAATCATTGGTTAACTGTTATACTTTTATTATTTACTTATTAGACTCTAATAAACATTTTGAGACCAGTTAGAACGTTTTGCAATGTGAATTGAACATTTGGCACCATATTGTTCACAAGGTACTTTTTAGGACCTATATAACTAATGTATAGTGCAAATTTTTTAGTTAAGTTGTTTTAACGATAACAGACAAACCTTTCATTGGTTAACTGTTATAGTTTTATTATTTACTTATTAGACTCTAATAAACATTTTGAGACCATTTAGAACTTTTAGCAATGTGAATTGCACATTTGGAACCATATTGTTCACAAGGTACTTTTTAGGGCCTATATAACTAATATATAGTGCAAATTTTTTAGTTAAGTTCTTTTAACGATAACAGACAAACCTTTCATTGGTTAACTGTTATACTTTTATTATTTACTTATTAGACTCTAATAAACATTTTGAGACCAGTTAGAACGTTTTGCAATGTGAATTGCACATTTGGCACCATATTGTTCACAAGGCACTTTTTAGGACCTATATAACTAATGTATAGTGCAAATTTTTTAGTTAAGTTCTTTTAACGATAACAGACAAACCTCTCATTGGTTAACTGTTATACTTTTCTTATTTACTTATTAGACTCTAATAAACATTTTGAGACCAGTTAGAACGTTTTGCAATGTGAATTGCACATTTGGCACCATATTGTTCACAAGGTACTTTTTAGGACCTATGTAACTAATGTATAGTGCAAATTTTTTAGTTAAGTTCTTTTAACGATAACAGACAAACCTCTTATTGGTTAACTGTTATACTTTTATTATTTACTTATTAGACTCTAATAAACATTTTGAGACCAGTTAGAACGTTTTGCAATGTGAATTGCAAATTTGGCACCATATTGTTCACAAGGTACTTTTTAGGACCTATATAACTAATGTATAGTGCAAATTTTTTAGTTAAGTTCTTTTAACGATAACAGACAAACCTTTTATTGGTTAACTGTTATACTTTTATTATTTACTTATTAGACTCTAATAAACATTTTGAGACCAGTTAGAACGTTTTGCAATGTGAATCGCACATTTGGCACCATATTGTTCACAAGGTACTTTTTACGACCTATGTAACTAATGTATAGTTGCAAATTTTTTAGTTAAGTTCTTTTAACGATAACAGACAAACCTCTCATTGGTTAACTGTTATACTTTTATTATTTACTTATTACACTCTAATAAACATTTTGAGACCAGTTAGAACGTTTTGCAATGTGAATTGCACATTTGGCACCATATTGTTCACAAGGTACTTTTTAGGACCTATATAACTAATGTATAGTGCAAATTTTTTAGTTAAGTTCTTTTAACGATAACAGACAAACCTTTCATTGGTTAACTGTTATACTTTTATTATTTACTTATTAGACTCTAATAAACATTTTGAGACCAGTTAGAATGTTTTGCAATGTGAATTGCACATTTGGCACCATATTGTTCATAAGGTACTTTTTAGGACCTATATAACTAATGTATAGTGCAAATTTTTTAGTTAAGTTCTTTTAACGATAACAGACAAACCTCTCATTGGTTAACTGTTATACTTTTCTTATTTACTTATTAGACTCTAATAAACATTTTGAGACCAGTTAGAATGTTTTGCAATGTGAATTGCACATTTGGCACCATATTGTTCACAAGGTACTTTTTAGGACCTATGTAACTAATGTATAGTGCAAATTTTTTAGTTAAGTTCTTTTAACGATAACAGACAAACCTCTTATTGGTTAACTGTTATACTTTTATTATTTACTTATTAGACTCTAATAAACATTTTGAGACCAGTTAGAACGTTTTGCAATGTGAATCGCACATTTGGCACCATATTGTTCACAAGGTACTTTTTACGACCTATGTAACTAATGTATAGTGCAAATTTTTTAGTTAAGTTTTTTTAACGATAACAGACAAACCACTCATTGGTTAACTGTTATACTTTTATTATTTACTTATTAGACTCTAATAAACATTTTGAGACCAGTTAGAACGTTTTGCAATGTGAATTGCACATTTGGCACCATATTGTTCACAAGGTACTTTTTAGGACCTATATAACTAATGTATAGTGCAAATTTTTTAGTTAAGTTGTTTTAACGATAACAGACAAACCTTTCATTGGTTAACTGTTATACTTTTATTATTTACTTATTAGACTCTAATAAACATTTTGAGACCAGTTAGAACGTTTTGCAATGTGAATCGCACATTTGGCACCATATTGTTCACAAGGTACTTTTTAGGACCTATGTAACTAATGTATAGTGCAAATTTTTTAGTTAAGTTCTTTTAACGATAACAGACAAACCTTTCATTGGTTAACTGTTATACTTTTATTATTTACTTATTAGGCTCTAATAAACATTTTGAGACCAGTTAGAACGTTTTGCAATGTGAATTGCACATTTGGCACCATATTGTTCACAAGGTACTTTTTAGGACCTATATAACTAATGTATAGTGCAAATTTTTTAGTTAAGTTGTTTTAACGATAACAGACAAACCTCTCATTGGTTAACTGTTATACTTTTATTATTTACTTATTAGACTCTAATAAACATTTTGAGACTAGTTAGAACGTTTTTCAATGTGAATTGCACATGTGGCACCATATTGTTCACAAGGTACTTTTTAGGACCTATGTAACTAATGTATAGTGCAATTTTTTTAGTTAAGTTCTTTTAACGATAACAGACAAACCACTCATTGGTTAACTGTTATACTTTTATTATTTACATATTAGACTCTAATAAGCATTTTGAGACCAGTTAGAACGTTTTGCAATGTGAATTGCACATTTGGCACCATATTGTTCACAAGGTACTTTTTAGGACCTATGTAACTAATGTATAGTGCAAATTTTTTAGTTAAGTTCTTTTAACGATAACAGACAAACCTTTCATTGGTTAAATTTTATACTTTTATTATTTACTTATTAGACTCTAATAAACATTTTGAGACGAGTTAGAACTTTTAGCAATGTGAATTGCACATTTGGCACCATATTGTTCACAAGGCACTTTTTAGGACCTATATAACTAATGTATAGTGCACATTTTTTAGTTAAGTTCTTTTAACGATAACAGACAAACCTTTCATTGGTTAACTTTTATACTTTTATTATTTACTTATTAGACTCTAATAAACATTTTGAGACCAGTTAGAACTTTTAGCAATGTGAATTGCACATTTGGCACCATATTGTTCATAGGGTACTTTTTAGGGCCTATATAACTAATGTATAGTGCAACTTTTTTAGTTAAGTTCTTTTAACGATAACAGACAAACCTTTCATTGGTTAACTGTTATACTTTTATTATTTACTTATTAGACTCTAATAAACATTTTGAGACCAGTTAGAACGTTTTGCAATGTGAATTAAACATTTTGTACCATATAGTTCACAAGGCACTTTTTAGGACCAATACATCTAATGTATAGTGCAAATTTTCTAGTTAAGTTCTTTTAACAATAACAGACAAACCTTTTATTGGTTAACTGTTATACTTTTATTATTTACTTATTACACTCTAATAAACATTTTGAGACTAGTTAGAACGTTTTGCAATGTGAATTAAACATTTTGCACCATTTAGTTCACAAGGCACTTTTTAGGATCTATATAACTAATGTATAGTTGCAAATGATTTAGTTAAGTTCTTTTAACGATAACCGACAAACCACTCATTGGTTAACTGTTATACTTTTATTATTTATTTAATAGACTCTAATAAACATTTTGAGAACCGTTAGAACTTTTTGCAATGTGAATTAAACATTTTGCACCATATTGTTCACAAGGTACTTTTTAGGATCTATATAACTAATGTATAGTTGCAAATGATTTAGTTAAGTTCTTTTAACGATAACCGACAAACCTTTTATTAGTTAACTGTTATACTTTTATTATTTACTTAATAGACTCTAATAAACATTTTGAGAACCGTTATAACTTTTTGCAATGTGAATTAAAAATTTTGCACCGTATAATTGACAAGGCACTTTTTAGGACCTATATAACTAATGTATAGTGCAAATCTTTTAGTTAAGTTTTCTTAACGATAACAGACAAACTTTTTATTGTTTAACTGTTATTCTTTCATTATTTACTTATTAGACTCTATTAAACATTTTGAGACCAGTTAGGACATTTTGCAATGTGAATTATCTCTTTTGCACCATATAGTTCACAAGGCACTTTTTAGGACCTATATAACTAATGTATACTGCAAATGTTTTAGTTAAGTTCTTTTAACGAGAACAGACCAACTTTTTATTGGTTAACTGTTATACTTTTATTATTTACTTATTAGACTCTAATAAACATTTTGAGACTCGTTAAAAATTTTTGCAATGTGAATTAAACATTTTGTATCATACAGTTCACAAGGCACTTTTTAGGACCAATACATTTTATGTATAGTGCAAATTTTCTAGTTAAGTTCTTTTAACGATAACAGACAAACCTTTTATTGGTTAACTGTTATACTTTTATTATTTACTTATTAGACTCTAATAAACATTTTGAGACTAGTTAGAACGTTTTGCAATGTGAATTGCACATGTGGCACCATATTGTTCACAAGGTACTTTTTAGGACCTATGTAACTAATGTATAGTGCAAATTTTTTAGTTAAGTTCTTTTAATGATAACAGACAAACCTCTCATTGGTTAACTGTTATACTTTTATTATTTACTTATTAGACTCTAATAAACATTTTGAGACCAGTTAGAACGTTTTGCAATGTGAATTGCACATTTGGCACCATATTGTTCACAAGGTACTTTTTAGGAACTATTCAACTAATGTATAGTGCAAATTTTTTAGTTAAGTTCTTTTAACGATAACAGACAAACCTCTCATTGGTTAACTGTTATACTTTTATTATTTACTTATTAGACTCTAATAAACATTTTGAGACCAGTTAGAATGATTTGCAATGTGAATTGCACATTTGGCACCATATTGTTCACAAGGTACTTTTTAGGACCTATGTAACTAATGTATAGTGCAAATTTTTTAGTTAAGTTCTTTTAACGATAACAGACAAACCTCTTATTGGTTAACTGTTATCCTTTTATTATTTACTTATTAGACTCTAATAAACATTTTGAGACCAGTTAGAACGTTTTGCAATGTGAATTGCAAATTTGGCACCATATTGTTCACAAGGTACTTTTTAGGACCTATATAACTAATGTATAGTGCAATTTTTTTAGTTAAGTTCTTTTAACGATAACAGACAAACCTTTCATTGGTTAACTGTTATACTTTTATTATTTACTTATTAGACTCTAATAAACATTTTGAGACCAGTTAGAATGTTTTGCAATGTGAATCGCACATTTGGCACCATATTGTTCACAAGGTACTTTTTAGGACCTATATAACTAATGTATAGTGCAAATTTTTTAGTTAAGTTGTTTTAACGATAACAGACAAACCTTTTATTGGTTAACTGTTATACTTTTATTATTTACTTATTAGACTCTAATAAACATTTTGAGACTAGTTAGAACGTTTTGCAATGTGAATTGCACATGTGGCACCATATTGTTCACAAGGTACTTTTTAGGACCTATGTAACTAATGTATAGTGCAATTTTTTTAGTTAAGTTCTTTTAACGATAACAGACAAACCAATCATTGGTTAACTGTTATACTTTTATTATTTACTTATTAGACTCTAATAAACATTTTGAGACCAGTTAGAACGTTTTGCAATGTGAATTGAACATTTGGCACCATATTGTTCACAAGGTACTTTTTAGGACCTATATAACTAATGTATAGTGCAAATTTTTTAGTTAAGTTGTTTTAACGATAACAGACAAACCTTTCATTGGTTAACTGTTATACTTTTATTATTTACTTATTAGACTCTAATAAACATTTTGAGACCATTTAGAACTTTTAGCAATGTGAATTGCACATTTGGCACCATATTGTTCACAAGGTACTTTTTAGGGCCTATATAACTAATGTATAGTGCAAATTTTTTAGTTAAGTTCTTTTAACGATAACAGACAAACCTTTCATTGGTTAACTGTTATACTTTTATTATTTACTTATTAGACTCTAATAAACATTTTGAGACCAGTTAGAACGTTTTGCAATGTGAATTGCACATTTGGCACCATATTGTTCACAAGGTACTTTTTAGGACCTATATAACTAATGTATAGTGCAATTTTTTTAGTTAAGTTCTTTTAACGATAACAGACAAACCTCTCATTGGTTAACTGTTATACTTTTATTATTTACTTATTAGACTCTAATAAACATTTTGAGACCAGTTAGAACGTTTTGCAATGTGAATTGCACATTTGGCACCATATTGTTCACAAGGTACTTTTTAGGACCTATGTAACTAATGTATAGTGCAATTTTTTAGTTAAGTTCTTTTAACGATAACAGACAAAACTCTCATTGGTTAACTGTTATACTTTTCTTATTTACTTATTAGACTCTAATAAACATTTTGAGACCAGTTAGAACGTTTTGCAATGTGAATTGCAAATTTGGCACCATATTGTTCACAAGGTACTTTTTAGGACCTATATAACTAATGTATAGTGCAGATTTTTTAGTTAAGTTCTTTTAACGATAACAGACAAACCTTTTATTGGTTAACTGTTATACTTTTATTATTTACTTATTAGACTCTAATAAACATTTTGAGACCAGTTAGAACGTTTTGCAATGTGAATCGCACATTTGGCACCATATTGTTCACAAGGTACTTTTTACGACCTATGTAACTAATGTATAGTTGCAAATTTTTTAGTTAAGTTCTTTTAACGATAACAGACAAACCTCTCATTGGTTAACTGTTATACTTTTATTATTTACTTATTAGACTCTAATAAACATTTTGAGACCAGTTAGAACGTTTTGCAATGTGAATTGCACATTTGGCACCATATTGTTCACAAGGTACTTTTTAGGACCTATATAACTAATGTATAGTGCAAATTTTTTAGTTAAGTTCTTTTAACGATAACAGACAAACCTTTCATTGGTTAACTGTTATACTTTTATTATTTACTTATTAGACTCTAATAAACATTTTGAGACCAGTTAGAATGTTTTGCAATGTGAATTGCACATTTGGCACCATATTGTTCATAAGGTACTTTTTAGGACCTATATAACTAATGTATAGTGCAAATTTTTTAGTTAAGTTCTTTTAACGATAACAGACAAACCTCTCATTGGTTAACTGTTATACTTTTCTTATTTACTTATTAGACTCTAATAAACATTTTGAGACCAGTTAGAATGTTTTGCAATGTGAATTGCACATTTGGCACCATATTGTTCACAAGGTACTTTTTAGGACCTATGTAACTAATGTATAGTGCAAATTTTTTAGTTAAGTTCTTTTAACGATAACAGACAAACCGCTTATTGGTTAACTGTTATACTTTCATTATTTACTTATTAGACTCTAATAAACATTTTGAGACCAGTTAGAACGTTTTGCAATGTGAATCGCACATTTGGCACCATATTGTTCACAAGGTACTTTTTACGACCTATGTAACTAATGTATAGTGCAAATTTTTTAGTTAAGTTTTTTTAACGATAACAGACAAACCACTCATTGGTTAACTGTTATACTTTTATTATTTACTTATTAGACTCTAATAAACATTTTGAGACCAGTTAGAACGTTTTGCAATGTGAATCGCACATTTGGCACCATATTGTTCACAAGGTACTTTTTAGGACCTATGTAACTAATGTATAGTGCAAATTTTTTAGTTAAGTTCTTTTAACGATAACAGACAAACCTTTCATTGGTTAACTGTTATACTTTTATTATTTACTTATTAGGCTCTAATAAACATTTTGAGACCAGTTAGAACGTTTTGCAATGTGAATTGCACATTTGGCACCATATTGTTCACAAGGTACTTTTTAGGACCTATATAACTAATGTATAGTGCAAATTTTTTAGTTAAGTTGTTTTAACGATAACAGACAAACCTCTCATTGGTTAACTGTTATACTTTTATTATTTACTTATTAGACTCTAATAAACATTTTGAGACTAGTTAGAACGTTTTGCAATGTGAATTGCACATGTGGCACCATATTGTTCACAAGGTACTTTTTAGGACCTATGTAACTAATGTATAGTGCAATTTTTTTAGTTAAGTTCTTTTAACGATAACAGACAAACCACTCATTGGTTAACTGTTATACTTTTATTATTTACATATTAGACTCTAATAAGCATTTTGAGACCAGTTAGAACGTTTTGCAATGTGAATTGCACATTTGGCACCATATTGTTCACAAGGTACTTTTTAGGACCTATGTAACTAATGTATAGTGCAAATTTTTTAGTTAAGTTCTTTTAACGATAACAGACAAACCTTTCATTGGTTAAATTTTATACTTTTATTATTTACTTATTAGACTCTAATAAACATTTTGAGACGAGTTAGAACTTTTAGCAATGTGAATTGCACATTTGGCACCATATTGTTCACAAGGCACTTTTTAGGACCTATATAACTAATGTATAGTGCACATTTTTTAGTTAAGTTCTTTTAACGATAACAGACAAACCTTTCATTGGTTAACTTTTATACTTTTATTATTTACTTATTAGACTCTAATAAACATTTTGAGACCAGTTAGAACTTTTAGCAATGTGAATTGCACATTTGGCACCATATTGTTCATAGGGTACTTTTTAGGGCCTATATAACTAATGTATAGTGCAACTTTTTTAGTTAAGTTCTTTTAACGATAACAGACAAACCTTTCATTGGTTAACTGTTATACTTTTATTATTTACTTATTAGACTCTAATAAACATTTTGAGACCAGTTAGAACGTTTTGCAATGTGAATTAAACATTTTGTACCATATAGTTCACAAGGCACTTTTTAGGACCAATACATCTAATGTATAGTGCAAATTTTCTAGTTAAGTTCTTTTAACAATAACAGACAAACCTCTCATTGGTTAACTGTTATACTTTTATTATTTACTTATTATACTCTAATAAACATTTTGAGACTAGTTAGAACGTTTTGCAATGTAAATTAAACATTTTGCACCATTTAGTTCACAAGGCACTTTTTAGGATCTATATAACTAATGTATAGTTGCAAATGATTTAGTTAAGTTCTTTTAACGATAACCGACAAACCACTCATTGGTTAACTGTTATACTTTTATTATTTATTTAATTGACTCTAATAAACATTTTGAGAACCGTTAGAACTTTTTGCAATGTGAATTAAACATTTTGCACCATATTGTTCACAAGGTACTTTTTAGGATCTATATAACTAATGTATAGTTGCAAATGATTTAGTTAAGTTCTTTTAACGATAACCGACAAACCTTTTATTAGTTAACTGTTATACTTTTATTATTTACTTAATAGACTCTAATAAACATTTTGAGAACCGTTATAACTTTTTGCAATGTGAATTAAAAATTTTGCACCGTATAATTGACAAGGCACTTTTTAGGACCTATATAACTAATGTATAGTGCAAATCTTTTAGTTAAGTTTTCTTAACGATAACAGACAAACTTTTTATTGTTTAACTGTTATACTTTCATTATTTACTTATTAGACTCTATTAAACATTTTGAGACCAGTTAGGACATTTTGCAATGTGAATTATCTCTTTTGCACCATATAGTTCACAAGGCACTTTTTAGGACCTATATAACTATTGTAAAGTCCAAATGTTTTAGTTAAGTTCTGTTAACCATACAGACAAACCTTTTATTGGGTAACTGTTATACTTTTAATATTTACTTATTAGACTCTATTAAACATTTTGAGACCCGTTATAACTTTTTGCAATGTGAATTATCTTTTTTGCACCATATAGTTCACAAGGCACTTTTTAGGAACAATATAACTAATGTATAGTGCAAATATTTTAGTTAAGTTCTTTTAACGATAACAGACAAACCTGTTATTGGTTAACTGTTATACTTTTATTATTTACTTATTAGACTCTAATAAACATTTTGAGACCCGTTAGAACTTTTTGCAATGGGAATTAAACATTTTGCACCATATAGTTCACAAGGCACTTTTTAGGACCAATATAACTAATGTATATTGCAAATTGTTTAGTTAAGTTCTGTTAACGATAACAGACAAACCTTTTATTGGTTAACTGTTATACTTTTGTTATTTACTTATTAGACTCTATTAAACATTTTGAGACCGGTCAGAAATTTTTGCAATGTGAATTATCTCTTTTGCACCATATAGTTCACAAGGCACTTTTTAGGACCTATATAACTAATGTATACTGCAAATGTTTTAGTTAAGTTCTTTTAACGAGAACAGACCAACCTTTTATTGGTTAACTGTTATACTTTTATTATTTACTTATTAGACTCTAATAAACATTTTGAGACTCGTTAAAAATTTTTGCAATGTGATATAAACATTTTGTATCATATAGTTCACAAGGCACTTTTTAGGACCAATACATCTTATGTATAGTGCAAATTTTCTAGTTAAGTTCTTTTAACGATAACAGACAAACCTTTTATTGGTTAACTGTTATACTTTTATTATTTACTTATTAGACTCTAATAAACATTTTGAGACTAGTTAGAACGTTTTGCAATGTGAATTGCACATGTGGCACCATATTGTTCACAAGGTACTTTTTAGGACCTATGTAACTAATGTATAGTGCAAATTTTTTAGTTAAGTTCTTTTAACGATAACAGACAAACCTCTCATTGGTTAACTGTTATACTTTTATTATTTACTTATTAGACTCTAATAAACATTTTGAGACCAGTTAAAACGTTTTGCAATGTGAATTGCACATTTGGCACCATATTGTTCACAAGGTACTTTTTAGGACCTATATAACTAATGTATAGTGCAAATTTTTTAGTTAAGTTGTTTTAACGATAACAGACAAACCTTTCATTGGTTAACTGTTATACTTTTATTATTTACTTATTAGACTCTAATAAACATTTTGAGACCAGTTAGAATGTTTTGCAATGTGAATTGCACATTTGGCACCATATTGTTCACAAGGTACTTTTTAGGACCTATATAACTAATGTATAGTGCAAATTTTTTAGTTAAGTTCTTTTAACGATAACAGACAAACCTCTCATTGGTTAACTGTTATACTTTTATTATTTACTTATTAGACTCTAATAAACATTTTGAGACCAGTTAGAACGTTTTGCAATGTGAATTGCAAATTTGGCACCATATTGTTCACAAGGTACTTTTTAGGACCTATATAACTAATGTATAGTGCAATTTTTTTAGTTAAGTTCTTTTAACGATAACAGACAAACCTCTCATTGGTTAACTGTTATACTTTTATTATTTACTTATTAGACTCTAATAAACATTTTGAGACCAGTTAGAACGTTTTGCAATGTGAATCGCACGTTTGGCACCATATTGTTCACAAGGTACTTTTTACGACCTATATAACTAATGTATAGTGCAAATTTTTTAGTTAAGTTCTTTTAACGATAACAGACAAACCACTCATTTGTTAACTGTTATACTTTTATTATTTACTTACTAGACTCTAATAAACATTTTGAGACCAGTTAGAACGTTTTGCAATGTGAATTGCACATTTGACACCATATTGTTCACAAGGTACTTTTTAGGACCTATATAACTAATGTATAGTGCAAATTTTTTAGTTAAGTTCTTTTAACGATAACAGACAAACCTTTCATTGGTTAACTGTTATACTTTTATTATTTACTTATTAGACTCTAATAAACATTTTGTGACCAGTTAGAATGTTTTGCAATGTGAATTGCACATTTGGCACCATATTGTTCACAAGGTAATTTTTATGACCTATATAACTAATGTATAGTGCAAATTTTTTAGTTAAGTTCTTTTAACGATAACAGACAAACCTCTCATTGGTTAACTGTTATACTTTTATTATTTACTTATTAGACCCTAATAAACATTTTGAGACCAGTTAGAATGTTTTGCAATGTGAATTGCACATTTGGCACCATATTGTTCACAAGGTACTTTTTAGGACCTATATAACTAATGTATAGTGCAAATTTTTTAGTTAAGTTCTTTTAACGATAACAGACAAACCTCTCATTGGTTAACTGTTATACTTTTATTATTTACTTATTAGACTCTAATAAACATTTTGAGACCAGTTAGAACGTTTTGCAATGTGAATTGCAAATTTGGCACCATATTGTTCACAAGGTACTTTTTAGGACCTATATAACTAATGTATAGTGCAATTTTTTTAGTTAAGTTCTTTTAACGATAACAGACAAACCTCTCATTGGTTAACTGTTATACTTTTATTATTTACTTATTAGACTCTAATAAACATTTTGAGACCAGTTAGAACGTTTTGCAATGTGAATCGCACGTTTGGCACCATATTGTTCACAAGGTACTTTTTACGACCTATATAACTAATGTATAGTGCAAATTTTTTAGTTAAGTTCTTTTAACGATAACAGACAAACCACTCATTTGTTAACTGTTATACTTTTATTATTTACTTACTAGACTCTAATAAACATTTTGGGACCAGTTAGAACGTTTTGCAATGTGAATTGCACATTTGGCACCATATTGTTCACAAGGTACTTTTTAGGACCTATATAACTAATGTATAGTGCAAATTTTTTAGTTAAGTTCTTTTAACGATAACAGACAAACCTTTCATTGGTTAACTGTTATACTTTTATTATTTACTTATTAGACTCTAATAAACATTTTGTGACCAGTTAGAATGTTTTGCAATGTGAATTGCACATTTGGCACCATATTGTTCACAAGGTAATTTTTATGACCTATATAACTAATGTATAGTGCAAATTTTTTAGTTAAGTTCTTTTAACGATAACAGACAAACCTCTCATTGGTTAACTGTTATACTTTTATTATTTACTTATTAGACCCTAATAAACATTTTGAGACCAGTTAGAATGTTTTGCAATGTGAATTGCACATTTGGCACCATATTGTTCACAAGGTACTTTTTAGGACCTATATAACTAATGTATAGTGCAAATTTTTTAGTTAAGTTCTTTTAACGATAACAGACAAACCTCTCATTGGTTAACTGTTATACTTTTCTTATTTACTTATTAGACTCTAATAAACATTTTGAGACCAGTTAGAACGTTTTGCAATGTGAATTGCACATTTGGCACCATATTGTTCACAAGGTACTTTTTAAGACCTATGTAACTAATGTATAGTGCAAATTTTTTAGTTAAGTTCTTTTAACGATAACAGACAAACCTCTTATTGGTTAACTGTTATACTTTTATTATTTACTTATTAGACTCTAATAAACATTTTGAGACCAGTTAGAATGTTTTGCAATGTGAATTGCACATTTGGCACCATATTGTTCACAAGGTACTTTTTAGGACCTATATAACTAATGTATAGTGCAAATTTTTTAGTTAAGTTCTTTTAACGATAACAGACAAACCTCTCATTGGTTAACTGTTATACTTTTCTTATTTACTTATTAGACTCTAATAAACATTTTGAGACCAGTTAGAACGTTTTGCAATGTGAATTGCACATTTGGCACCATATTGTTCACAAGGTACTTTTTAGGACCTATGTAACTAATGTATAGTGCAAATTTTTTAGTTAAGTTCTTTTAACGATAACAGACAAACCTCTTATTGGTTAACTGTTATACTTTTATTATTTACTTATTAGACTCTAATAAACATTTTGAGACCAGTTAGAACGTTTTGCAATGTGAATTGCAAATTTGGCACCATATTGTTCACAAGGTACTTTTTAGGACCTATATAACTAATGTATAGTGCAATTTTTTTAGTTAAGTTCTTTTAACGATAACAGACAAACCTTTCATTGGTTAACTGTTATACTTTTATTATTTACTTATTAGACTCTAATAAACATTTTGAGACCAGTTAGAACGTTTTGCAATGTGAATCGCACATTTGGCACCATATTGTTCACAAGGTACTTTTTACGACCTATGTAACTAATGTATAGTGCAAATTTTTTAGTTAAGTTCTTTTAACGATAACAGACAAACCTCTCGTTGGTTAACTGTTATACTTTTATCATTTACTTATTAGACTCTAATAAACATTTTGAGACCAGTTAGAACGTTTTGTAATGTGAATTGCACATTTGGCACCATATTGTTCACAAGGTACTTTTTAGGACCTATATAACTAATGTATAGTGCAAATTTTTTAGTTAAGTTCTTTTAACGATAACAGACAAACCTTTCATTGGTTAACTGTTATACTTTTATTATTTACTTATTAGACTCTAATAAACATTTTGAGACTAGTTAGAACGTTTTGCAATGTGAATCGCACATTTGGCACCATATTGTTCACAAGGTACTTTTTAGGACCAATACATCTAATGTATAGTGCAATTTTTCTAGTTAAGTTCTTTTAACAATAACAGACAAACCTTTTATTGGTTAACTGTTATACTTTTATTATTTACTTATTACACTCTAATAAACATTTTGAGACTAGTTAAAACGTTTTGCAATGTGAATTGCACATTTGGCACCATATTGTTCACAAGGTACTTTTTAGGACCTATATAACTAATGTATAGTGCAAATTTTTTAGTTAAGTTGTTTTAACGATAACAGACAAACCTTTCATTGGTTAACTGTTATACTTTTATTATTTATTTAATAGACTCTAATAAACATTTTGAGAACCGTTAGAACTTTTTGCAATGCGAATTGCACATTTGGCACCATATTGTTCACAAGGTACTTTTTAGGATCTATATAACTAATGTATAGTTGCAAATGATTTAGTTAAGTTCTTTTAACGATAACCGACAAACCTTTTATTAGTTAACTGTTATACTTTTATTATTTACTTAATAGACTCTAATAAACATTTTGAGAACCGTTATAACTTTTTGCAATGTGAATTAAAAATTTTGCACCGTATAATTGACAAGGCACTTTTTAGGACCTATATAACTAATGTATAGTGCAAATGTTTTAGTTAAGTTTTCTTAACGATAACAGACAAACTTTTTATTGTTTAACTGTTATACTTTCATTATTTACTTATTAGACTCTATTAAACATTTTGAGACCAGTTAGGACATTTTGCAATGTGAATTATCTCTTTTGCACCATATAGTTCACAAGGCACTTTTTAGGACCTATATAACTATTGTAAAGTCCAAATGTTTTAGTTAAGTCCTGTTAACCATACAGACAAACCTTTTATTGGTTAACTGTTAAACTTTTAATATTTACTTATTAGACTCTATTAAACATTTTGAGACCCGTTATAACTTTTTGCAATGTGAATTATCTTGTTTGCACCATATAGTTCACAAGGCACTTTTTAGGAACAATATAACTAATGTATAGTGCAAATATTTTAGTTAAGTTCTTTTAACGATAACAGACAAACCTGTTATTGGTTAACTGTTATACTTTTATTATTTACTTATTAGACTCTAATAAACATTTTGAGACCCGTTAGAACGTTTTGCAATGGGAATTAAACATTTTGCACCATATAGTTCACAAGGCACTTTTTAGTACCAATATAACTAATGTATATTGCAAATTGTTTAGTTAAGTTCTGTTAACGATAACAGACAAACCTTTTATTGGTTAACTGTTATACTTTTGTTATTTACTTATTAGACTCTATTAAACATTTTGAGACCGGTCAGAAATTTTTGCAATGTGAATTATCTCTTTTGCACCATATAGTTCACAAGGCCCTTTTTAGGACCTATATAACTAATGTATACTGCAAATGTTTTAGTTAAGTTCTTTTAACGAGAACAGACCAACCTTTTATTGGTGAACTGTTATACTTTTATTATTTACTTATTAGACTCTAATAAACATTTTGAGACTCGTTAAAAAATTTTGCAATGTGAATTAAACATTTTGTATCATATAGTTCACAAGGCACTTTTTAGGACCAATACATCTTATGTATAGTGCAAATTTTCTAGTTAAGTTCTTTTAACGATAACAGACAAACCTTTTATTGGTTAACTGTTATACTTTTATTATTTACTTATTAGACTCTAATAAACATTTTGAGACTAGTTAGAACGTTTTGCAATGTGAATTGCACATGTGGCACCATATTGTTCACAAGGTACTTTTTAGGACCTATGTAACTAATGTATAGTGCAAATTTTTTAGTTAAGTTCTTTTAATGATAACAGACAAACCTCTCATTGGTTAACTGTTATACTTTTATTATTTACTTATTAGACTCTAATAAACATTTTGAGACCAGTTAGAACGTTTTGCAATGTGAATTGCACATTTGGCACCATATTGTTCACAAGGTACTTTTTAGGACCTATATAACTAATGTATAGTGCAAATTTTTTAGTTAAGTTGTTTTAACGATAACAGACAAACCTTTCATTGGTTAACTGTTATACTTTTATTATTTACTTATTAGACTCTAATAAACATTTTGAGACCAGTTAGAACGTTTTGCAATGTGAATTGCACATTTGGCACCATATTGTTCACAAGGTACTTTTTAGGACCTATATAACTAATGTATATTGCAAATTTTTTAGTTAAGTTCTTTTAACGATAACAGACAAACCTCTCATTGGTTAACTGTTATACTTTTATTATTTACTTATTAGACTCTAATAAACATTTTGAGACCAGTTAGAACGTTTTGCAATGTGAATTGCACATTTGGCACCATATTGTTCACAAGGTACTTTTTAGGACCTATGTAACTAATGTATAGTGCAAATTTTTTAGTTAAGTTCTTTTAACGATAACAGACAAACCTCTCGTTGGTTAACTGTTATACTTTTATTATTTACTTATTAGAATCTAATAAACATTTTGAGACCAGTTAGAATGTTTTGCAATGTGAATTGCAAATTTGGCACCATATTGTTCACAAGGTACTTTTTAGGGCCTATATAACTAATGTATAGTGCAATTTTTTTAGTTAAGTTCTTTTAACGATAACAGACAAACCTTTCATTGGTTAACTGTTATACTTTTATTATTTACTTATTAGACTCTAATAAACATTTTGAGACCAGTTAGAACGTTTTGCAATGTGAATCGCACATTTGGCACCATATTGTTCACAAGGTACTTTTTACGACCTATGTAACTAATGTATAGTGCAAATTTTTTAGTTAAGTTCTTTTAACGATAACAGACAAACCACTCATTGGTTAACTGTTATACTTTTATTATTTACTTATTAGACTCTAATAAACATTTTGAGACCAGTTAGAACGTTTTGCAATGTGAATTGCACATTTGGCACCATATTGTTCACAAGGTACTTTTTAGGACCTATATAACTAATGTATAGTGCAAATTTTTTAGTTAAGTTCTTTTAACGATAACAGACAAACCTTTCATTGGTTAACTGTTATACTTTTATTATTTACTTATTAGACTCTAATAAACATTTTGTGACCAGTTAGAATGTTTTGCAATGTAAATTGCACATTTGGCACCATATTGTTCACAAGGTACTTTTTAGGACCTATATAACTAATGTATAGTGCAAATTTTTTAGTTAAGTTCTTTTAACGATAACAGACAAACCTTTCATTGGTTAACTGTTATACTTTTATTATTTACTTATTAGACTCTAATAAACATTTTGTGACCAGTTAGAATGTTTTGCAATGTAAATTGCACATTTGGCACCATATTGTTCACAAGGTACTTTTTAGGACCTATATAACTAATGTATAGTGCAAATTTTTTAGTTAAGTTCTTTTAACGATAACAGACAAACCACTCATTGGTTAACTGTTATACTTTTATTATTTACTTATTAGACTCTAATAAACATTTTGAGACCAGTTAGAACGTTTTGCAATGTGAATTGCACATTTGCCACCATATTGTTCACAAGGTACTTTTTAGGACCTATATAACTAATGTATAGTGCAAATTTTTTAGTTAAGTTCTTTTAACGATCGCAGACAAACCTTTCATTGGTTAACTGTTATACTTTTATTATTTACTTATTAGACTCTAATAAACATTTTGAGACCAGTTAGAATGTTTTGCAATGTGAATTGCACATTTGGCACCATATTGTTCACAAGGTACTTTTTAGGACCTATATAACTAATGTATAGTGCAAATTTTTTAGTTAAGTTCTTTTAACGATAACAGACAAACCTCTCATTGGTTAACTGTTATACTTTTCTTTTTTACTTATTAGACTCTAATAAACATTTTGAGACCAGTTAGAATGTTTTGCAATGTGAATTGCACATTTGGCACCATATTGTTCACAAGGTACTTTTTAGGACCTATATAACTAATGTATAGTGCAAATTTTTTAGTTAAGTTCTTTTAACGATAACAGACAAACCTCTCATTGGTTAACTGTTATACTTTTATTATTTACTTATTAGACTCTAATAAACATTTTGAGACCAGTTAGAACGTTTTGCAATGTGAATTGCACATTTGGCACCATATTGTTCACAAGGTACTTTTTAGGACCTATGTAACTAATGTATAGTGCAAATTTTTTAGTTAAGTTCTTTTAACGATAACAGACAAACCTCTCATTGGTTAACTGTTATACTTTTATTATTTACTTATTAGACTCTAATAAACATTTTGAGACCAGTTAGAACGTTTTGCAATGTGAATTGCACATTTGGCACCATATTGTTCACAAGGTACTTTTTAGGACCTATATAACTAATGTATAGTGCAAATTTTTTAGTTAAGTTCTTTTAACGATAACAGACAAACCTCGTATTGGTTAACTGTTATACTTTTATTATTTACTTATTAGACTCTAATAAACATTTTGAGACCAGTTAGAACGTTTTGCAATGTGAATCGCACATTTGGCACCATATTGTTCACAAGGTACTTTTTACGACCTATGTAACTAATGTATAGTGCAAATTTTTTAGTTAAGTTCTTTTAATGATAACAGACAAACCTTTCATTGGTTAACTGTTATACTTTTATTATTTACTTATTAGACTCTAATAAACATTTTGAGACCAGTTAGAACGTTTTGCAATGTGAATTGCACATTTGGCACCATATTGTTCACAAGGTACTTTTTAGGACCTATATAACTAATGTATAGTGCAAATTTTTTAGTTAAGTTGTTTTAACGATAACAGACAAACCTTTCATTGGTTAACTGTTATACTTTTATTATTTACTTATTAGACTCTAATAAACATTTTGAGACCAGTTAGAATGTTTTGCAATGTGAATTGCACATTTGGCACCATATTGTTCACAAGGTACTTTTTAGGACCTATATAACTAATGTATAGTGCAAATTTTTTAGTTAAGTTCTTTTAACGATAACAGACAAACCTCTCATTGGTTAACTGTTATACTTTTCTTATTTACTTATTAGACTCTAATAAACATTTTGAGACCAGTTAGAACGTTTTGCAATGTGAATTGCACATTTGGCACCATATTGTTCACAAGGTACTTTTTAGGACCTTTGTAACTAATGTATAGTGCAAATTTTTTAGTTAAGTTCTTTTAACGATAACAGACAAACCTCTTATTGGTTAACTGTTATACTTTTATTATTTACTTATTAGACTCTAATAAACATTTTGAGACCAGTTAGAACGTTTTGCAATGTGAATTGCAAATTTGGCACCATATTGTTCACAAGGTACTTTTTAGGACCTATATAACTAATGTATAGTGCAAATTTTTTAGTTAAGTTCTTTTAACGATAACAGACAAACCTTTCATTGGTTAACTGTTATACTTTTATTATTTACTTATTAGACTCTAATAAACATTTTGTGACCAGTTAGAATGTTTTGCAATGTGAATTGCACATTTGGCACCATATTGTTCACAAGGTACTTTTTAGTACCTATATAACTAATGTATAGTGCAAATTTTTTAGTTAAGTTCTTTTAACGATAACAGACAAACCTCTCATTGGTTAACTGTTATACTTTTATTATTTACTTATTAGACTCTAATAAACATTTTGAGACCAGTTAGAATGTTTTGCAATGTGAATTGCACATTTGGCACCATAATGTTCACAAGGTACTTTTTAGGACCTATATAACTAATGTATAGTGCAAATTTTTTAGTTAAGTTCTTTTAACGATAACAGACAAACCTCTTATTGGTTAACTGTTATACTTTTATTATTTACTTATTAGACTCTAATAAACATTTTGAGACCAGTTAGAACGTTTAGCAATGTGAATTGCACATTTGGCACCATATTGTTCACAAGGTACTTTTTAGGATCTATATAACTAATGTATAGTTGCAAATGATTTAGTTAAGTTCTTTTAACGATAACCGACAAACCTTTTATTAGTTAACTGTTATACTTTTATTATTTACTTAATAGACTCTAATAAACATTTTGAGAACCGTTATAACTTTTTGCAATGTGAATTAAAAATTTTGCACCGTATAATTGACAAGGCACTTTTTAGGACCTATATAACTAATGTATAGTGCAAATGTTTTAGTTAAGTTTTCTTAACGATAACAGACAAACTTTTTATTGTTTAACTGTTATACTTTCATTATTTACTTATTAGACTCTATTAAACATTTTGAGACCAGTTAGGACATTTTGCAATGTGAATTATCTCTTTTGCACCATATAGTTCACAAGGCACTTTTTAGGACCTATATAACTATTGTAAAGTCCAAATGTTTTAGTTAAGTCCTGTTAACCATACAGACAAACCTTTTATTGGTTAACTGTTAAACTTTTAATATTTACTTATTAGACTCTATTAAACATTTTGAGACCCGTTATAACTTTTTGCAATGTGAATTATCTTGTTTGCACCATATAGTTCACAAGGCACTTTTTAGGAACAATATAACTAATGTATAGTGCAAATATTTTAGTTAAGTTCTTTTAACGATAACAGACAAACCTGTTATTGGTTAACTGTTATACTTTTATTATTTACTTATTAGACTCTAATAAACATTTTGAGACCCGTTAGAACGTTTTGCAATGGGAATTAAACATTTTGCACCATATAGTTCACAAGGCACTTTTTAGTACCAATATAACTAATGTATATTGCAAATTGTTTAGTTAAGTTCTGTTAACGATAACAGACAAACCTTTTATTGGTTAACTGTTATACTTTTGTTATTTACTTAT
The DNA here is from genome assembly GCF_947623445.1 of Clavelina lepadiformis. Taxonomy (NCBI): domain Eukaryota; kingdom Metazoa; phylum Chordata; class Ascidiacea; order Aplousobranchia; family Clavelinidae; genus Clavelina; species Clavelina lepadiformis. The sequence continues at coordinate 4,955,161 of NC_135246.1, forward strand.
TAGACTCTATTAAACATTTTGAGACCGGTCAGAAATTTTTGCAATGTGAATTATCTCTTTTGCACCATATAGTTCACAAGGCCCTTTTTAGGACCTATATAACTAATGTATACTGCAAATGTTTTAGTTAAGTTCTTTTAACGAGAACAGACCAACCTTTTATTGGTGAACTGTTATACTTTTATTATTTACTTATTAGACTCTAATAAACATTTTGAGACTCGTTAAAAAATTTTGCAATGTGAATTAAACATTTTGTATCATATAGTTCACAAGGCACTTTTTAGGACCAATACATCTTATGTATAGTGCAAATTTTCTAGTTAAGTTCTTTTAACGATAACAGACAAACCTTTTATTGGTTAACTGTTATACTTTTATTATTTACTTATTAGACTCTAATAAACATTTTGAGACTAGTTAGAACGTTTTGCAATGTGAATTGCACATGTGGCACCATATTGTTCACAAGGTACTTTTTAGGACCTATGTAACTAATGTATAGTGCAAATTTTTTAGTTAAGTTCTTTTAATGATAACAGACAAACCTCTCATTGGTTAACTGTTATACTTTTATTATTTACTTATTAGACTCTAATAAACATTTTGAGACCAGTTAGAACGTTTTGCAATGTGAATTGCACATTTGGCACCATATTGTTCACAAGGTACTTTTTAGGACCTATATAACTAATGTATAGTGCAAATTTTTTAGTTAAGTTGTTTTAACGATAACAGACAAACCTTTCATTGGTTAACTGTTATACTTTTATTATTTACTTATTAGACTCTAATAAACATTTTGAGACCAGTTAGAATGTTTTGCAATGTGAATTGCACATTTGGCACCATATTGTTCACAAGGTACTTTTTAGGACCTATATAACTAATGTATATTGCAAATTTTTTAGTTAAGTTCTTTTAACGATAACAGACAAACCTCTCATTGGTTAACTGTTATACTTTTATTATTTACTTATTAGACTCTAATAAACATTTTGAGACCAGTTAGAACGTTTTGCAATGTGAATTGCACATTTGGCACCATATTGTTCACAAGGTACTTTTTAGGACCTATGTAACTAATGTATAGTGCAAATTTTTTAGTTAAGTTCTTTTAACGATAACAGACAAACCTCTCGTTGGTTAACTGTTATACTTTTATTATTTACTTATTAGACTCTAATAAACATTTTGAGACCAGTTAGAATGTTTTGCAATGTGAATTGCAAATTTGGCACCATATTGTTCACAAGGTACTTTTTAGGGCCTATATAACTAATGTATAGTGCAATTTTTTTAGTTAAGTTCTTTTAACGATAACAGACAAACCTTTCATTGGTTAACTGTTATACTTTTATTATTTACTTATTAGACTCTAATAAACATTTTGAGACCAGTTAGAACGTTTTGCAATGTGAATCGCACATTTGGCACCATATTGTTCACAAGGTACTTTTTACGACCTATGTAACTAATGTATAGTGCAAATTTTTTAGTTAAGTTCTTTTAACGATAACAGACAAACCACTCATTGGTTAACTGTTATACTTTTATTATTTACTTATTAGACTCTAATAAACATTTTGAGACCAGTTAGAACGTTTTGCAATGTGAATTGCACATTTGGCACCATATTGTTCACAAGGTACTTTTTAGGACCTATATAACTAATGTATAGTGCAAATTTTTTAGTTAAGTTCTTTTAACGATAACAGACAAACCTTTCATTGGTTAACTGTTATACTTTTATTATTTACTTATTAGACTCTAATAAACATTTTGTGACCAGTTAGAATGTTTTGCAATGTAAATTGCACATTTGGCACCATATTGTTCACAAGGTACTTTTTAGGACCTATATAACTAATGTATAGTGCAAATTTTTTAGTTAAGTTCTTTTAACGATAACAGACAAACCTTTCATTGGTTAACTGTTATACTTTTATTATTTACTTATTAGACTCTAATAAACATTTTGTGACCAGTTAGAATGTTTTGCAATGTAAATTGCACATTTGGCACCATATTGTTCACAAGGTACTTTTTAGGACCTATATAACTAATGTATAGTGCAAATTTTTTAGTTAAGTTCTTTTAACGATAACAGACAAACCACTCATTGGATAACTGTTATACTTTTATTATTTACTTATTAGACTCTAATAAACATTTTGAGACCAGTTAGAACGTTTTGCAATGTGAATTGCACATTTGCCACCATATTGTTCACAAGGTACTTTTTAGGACCTATATAACTAATGTATAGTGCAAATTTTTTAGTTAAGTTCTTTTAACGATCGCAGACAAACCTTTCATTGGTTAACTGTTATACTTTTATTATTTACTTATTAGACTCTAATAAACATTTTGAGACCAGTTAGAATGTTTTGCAATGTGAATTGCACATTTGGCACCATATTGTTCACAAGGTACTTTTTAGGACCTATATAACTAATGTATAGTGCAAATTTTTTAGTTAAGTTCTTTTAACGATAACAGACAAACCTCTCATTGGTTAACTGTTATACTTTTATTTTTTACTTATTAGACTCTAATAAACATTTTGAGACCAGTTAGAATGTTTTGCAATGTGAATTGCACATTTGGCACCATATTGTTCACAAGGTACTTTTTAGGACCTATATAACTAATGTATAGTGCAAATTTTTTAGTTAAGTTCTTTTAACGATAACAGACAAACCTCTCATTGGTTAACTGTTATACTTTTCTTTTTTACTTATTAGACTCTAATAAACATTTTGAGACCAGTTAGAATGTTTTGCAATGTGAATTGCACATTTGGCACCATATTGTTCACAAGGTACTTTTTAGGACCTATATAACTAATGTATAGTGCAAATTTTTTAGTTAAGTTCTTTTAACGATAACAGACAAACCTCTCATTGGTTAACTGTTATACTTTTATTATTTACTTATTAGACTCTAATAAACATTTTGAGACCAGTTAGAACGTTTTGCAATGTGAATTGCACATTTGGCACCATATTGTTCACAAGGTACTTTTTAGGACCTATGTAACTAATGTATAGTGCAAATTTTTTAGTTAAGTTCTTTTAACGATAACAGACAAACCTCTCATTGGTTAACTGTTATACTTTTATTATTTACTTATTAGACTCTAATAAACATTTTGAGACCAGTTAGAACGTTTTGCAATGTGAATTGCACATTTGGCACCATATTGTTCACAAGGTACTTTTTAGGACCTATATAACTAATGTATAGTGCAAATTTTTTAGTTAAGTTCTTTTAACGATAACAGACAAACCTCGTATTGGTTAACTGTTATACTTTTATTATTTACTTATTAGACTCTAATAAACATTTTGAGACCAGTTAGAACGTTTTGCAATGTGAATCGCACATTTGGCACCATATTGTTCACAAGGTACTTTTTACGACCTATGTAACTAATGTATAGTGCAAATTTTTTAGTTAAGTTCTTTTAATGATAACAGACAAACCTTTCATTGGTTAACTGTTATACTTTTATTATTTACTTATTAGACTCTAATAAACATTTTGAGACCAGTTAGAACGTTTTGCAATGTGAATTGCACATTTGGCACCATATTGTTCACAAGGTACTTTTTAGGACCTATATAACTAATGTATAGTGCAAATTTTTTAGTTAAGTTGTTTTAACGATAACAGACAAACCTTTCATTGGTTAACTGTTATACTTTTATTATTTACTTATTAGACTCTAATAAACATTTTGAGACCAGTTAGAATGTTTTGCAATGTGAATTGCACATTTGGCACCATATTGTTCACAAGGTACTTTTTAGGACCTATATAACTAATGTATAGTGCAAATTTTTTAGTTAAGTTCTTTTAACGATAACAGACAAACCTCTCATTGGTTAACTGTTATACTTTTCTTATTTACTTATTAGACTCTAATAAACATTTTGAGACCAGTTAGAACGTTTTGCAATGTGAATTGCACATTTGGCACCATATTGTTCACAAGGTACTTTTTAGGACCTTTGTAACTAATGTATAGTGCAAATTTTTTAGTTAAGTTCTTTTAACGATAACAGACAAACCTCTTATTGGTTAACTGTTATACTTTTATTATTTACTTATTAGACTCTAATAAACATTTTGAGACCAGTTAGAACGTTTTGCAATGTGAATTGCAAATTTGGCACCATATTGTTCACAAGGTACTTTTTAGGACCTATATAACTAATGTATAGTGCAAATTTTTTAGTTAAGTTCTTTTAACGATAACAGACAAACCTTTCATTGGTTAACTGTTATACTTTTATTATTTACTTATTAGACTCTAATAAACATTTTGTGACCAGTTAGAATGTTTTGCAATGTGAATTGCACATTTGGCACCATATTGTTCACAAGGTACTTTTTAGTACCTATATAACTAATGTATAGTGCAAATTTTTTAGTTAAGTTCTTTTAACGATAACAGACAAACCTCTCATTGGTTAACTGTTATACTTTTATTATTTACTTATTAGACTCTAATAAACATTTTGAGACCAGTTAGAATGTTTTGCAATGTGAATTGCACATTTGGCACCATAATGTTCACAAGGTACTTTTTAGGACCTATATAACTAATGTATAGTGCAAATTTTTTAGTTAAGTTCTTTTAACGATAACAGACAAACCTCTTATTGGTTAACTGTTATACTTTTATTATTTACTTATTAGACTCTAATAAACATTTTGAGACCAGTTAGAACGTTTTGCAATGTGAATTAAACATTTTGCACCATTTAGTTCACAAGGCACTTTTTAGGATCTATATAACTAATGTATAGTTGCAAATGATTTAGTTAAGTTCTTTTAACGATAACCGACAAACCACTCATTGGTTAACTGTTATACTTTTATTATTTATTTAATAGACTCTAATAAACATTTTGAGAACCGTTAGAACTTTTTGCAATGTGAATTAAACATTTTGCACCATATTGTTCACAAGGTACTTTTTAGGATCTATATAACTAATGTATAGTTGCAAATGATTTAGTTAAGTTCTTTTAACGATAACCGACAAACCTTTTATTAGTTAACTGTTATACTTTTATTATTTACTTAATAGACTCTAATAAACATTTTGAGAACCGTTATAACTTTTTGCAATGTGAATTAAAAATTTTGCACCGTATAATTGACAAGGCACTTTTTAGGACCTATATAACTAATGTATAGTGCAAATCTTTTAGTTAAGTTTTCTTAACGATAACAGACAAACTTTTTATTGTTTAACTGTTATACTTTTATTATTTACTTATTAGACTCTATTAAACATTTTGAGACCAGTTAGGACATTTTGCAATGTGAATTATCTCTTTTGCACCATATAGTTCACAAGGCACTTTTTAGGACCTATATAACTATTGTAAAGTCCAAATGTTTTAGTTAAGTTCTGTTAACCATACAGACAAACCTTTTATTGGGTAACTGTTATACTTTTAATATATACTTATTAGACTCTATTAAACATTTTGAGACCCGTTATAACTTTTTGCAATGTGAATTATCTTTTTTGCACCATATAGTTCACAAGGCACTTTTTAGGAACAATATAACTAATGTATAGTGCAAATATTTTAGTTAAGTTCTTTTAACGATAACAGACAAACCTGTTATTGGTTAACTGTTATACTTTTATTATTTACTTATTAGACTCTAATAAACATTTTGAGACCAGTTAGAACTTTTTGCAATGGGAATTAAACATTTTGCACCATATAGTTCACAAGGCACTTTTTAGGACCAATATAACTAATGTATATTGCAAATTGTTTAGTTAAGTTCTGTTAACGATAACAGACAAACCTTTTATTGGTTAACTGTTATACTTTTGTTATTTACTTATTAGACTCTATTAAACATTTTGAGACCGGTCAGAAATTTTTGCAATGTGAATTATCTCTTTTGCACCATATAGTTCACAAGGCACTTTTTAGGACCTATATAACTAATGTATACTGCAAATGTTTTAGTTAAGTTCTTTTAACGAGAACAGACCAACCTTTTATTGGTTAACTGTTATACTTTTATTATTTACTTATTAGACTCTAATAAACATTTTGAGACTCGATAAAAATTTTTGCAATGTGAATTAAACATTTTGTATCATATAGTTCACAAGGCACTTTTTAGGACCAATACATCTAATGTATAGTGCAAATTTTCTAGTTAAATTCTTTTAACGATAACAGACAAACCTTTTATTGGTTAACTGTTATACTTTTATTATTTACTTATTAGACTCTAATAAACATTTTGAGACCAGTTAGAATGTTTTGCAATGTGAATTGCACATTTGGCACCATATTGTTCACAAGGTACTTTTTAGGACCTATATAACTAATGTATAGTGCAAATTTTTTAGTTAAGTTCTTTTAACGATAACAGACAAACCTCTCATTGGTTAACTGTTATACTTTTCTTATTTACTTATTAGACTCTAATAAACATTTTGAGACCAGTTAGAACGTTTTGCAATGTGAATTGCAAATTTGGCACCATATTGTTCACAAGGTACTTTTTAGGACCTATATAACTAATGTATAGTGCAATTTTTTTAGTTAAGTTCTTTTAACGATAACAGACAAACCTCTCATTGGTTAACTGTTATACTTTTATTATTTACTTATTAGACTCTAATAAACATTTTGAGACCAGTTAGAACGTTTTGCAATGTGAATCGCACATTTGGCACCATATTGTTCACAAGGTACTTTTTAGGACCTATATAACTAATGTATAGTGCAAATTTTTTAGTTAAGTTCTTTTAACGATCGCAGACAAACCTTTCATTGGTTAACTGTTATACTTTTATTATTTACTTATTAGACTCTAATAAACATTTTGAGACCAGTTAGAATGTTTTGCAATGTGAATTGCACATTTGGCACCATATTGTTCACAAGGTACTTTTTAGGACCTATATAACTAATGTATAGTGCAAATTTTTTAGTTAAGTTCTTTTAACGATAACAGACAAACCTCTCATTGGTTAACTGTTATACTTTTCTTTTTTACTTATTAGACTCTAATAAACATTTTGAGACCAGTTAGAATGTTTTGCAATGTGAATTGCACATTTGGCACCATATTGTTCACAAGGTACTTTTTAGGACCTATATAACTAATGTATAGTGCAAATTTTTTAGTTAAGTTCTTTTAACGATAACAGACAAACCTCTCATTGGTTAACTGTTATACTTTTCTTTTTTACTTATTAGACTCTAATAAACATTTTGAGACCAGTTAGAATGTTTTGCAATGTGAATTGCACATTTGGCACCATATTGTTCACAAGGTACTTTTTAGGACCTATATAACTAATGTATAGTGCAAATTTTTTAGTTAAGTTCTTTTAACGATAACAGACAAACCTCTCATTGGTTAACTGTTATACTTTTATTATTTACTTATTAGACTCTAATAAACATTTTGAGACCAGTTAGAACGTTTTGCAATGTGAATTGCACATTTGGCACCATATTGTTCACAAGGTACTTTTTAGGACCTATGTAACTAATGTATAGTGCAAATTTTTTAGTTAAGTTCTTTTAACGATAACAGACAAACCTCTCATTGGTTAACTGTTATACTTTTATTATTTACTTATTAGACTCTAATAAACATTTTGAGACCAGTTAGAACGTTTTGCAATGTGAATTGCACATTTGGCACCATATTGTTCACAAGGTACTTTTTAGGACCTATATAACTAATGTATAGTGCAAATTTTTTAGTTAAGTTCTTTTAACGATAACAGACAAACCTCGTATTGGTTAACTGTTATACTTTTATTATTTACTTATTAGACTCTAATAAACATTTTGAGACCAGTTAGAACGTTTTGCAATGTGAATCGCACATTTGGCACCATATTGTTCACAAGGTACTTTTTACGACCTATGTAACTAATGTATAGTGCAAATTTTTTAGTTAAGTTCTTTTAATGATAACAGACAAACCTTTCATTGGTTAACTGTTATACTTTTATTATTTACTTATTAGACTCTAATAAACATTTTGAGACCAGTTAGAACGTTTTGCAATGTGAATTGCACATTTGGCACCATATTGTTCACAAGGTACTTTTTAGGACCTATATAACTAATGTATAGTGCAAATTTTTTAGTTAAGTTGTTTTAACGATAACAGACAAACCTTTCATTGGTTAACTGTTATACTTTTATTATTTACTTATTAGACTCTAATAAACATTTTGAGACCAGTTAGAATGTTTTGCAATGTGAATTGCACATTTGGCACCATATTGTTCACAAGGTACTTTTTAGGACCTATATAACTAATGTATAGTGCAAATTTTTTAGTTAAGTTCTTTTAACGATAACAGACAAACCTCTCATTGGTTAACTGTTATACTTTTCTTATTTACTTATTAGACTCTAATAAACATTTTGAGACCAGTTAGAACGTTTTGCAATGTGAATTGCACATTTGGCACCATATTGTTCACAAGGTACTTTTTAGGACCTTTGTAACTAATGTATAGTGCAAATTTTTTAGTTAAGTTCTTTTAACGATAACAGACAAACCTCTTATTGGTTAACTGTTATACTTTTATTATTTACTTATTAGACTCTAATAAACATTTTGAGACCAGTTAGAACGTTTTGCAATGTGAATTGCAAATTTGGCACCATATTGTTCACAAGGTACTTTTTAGGACCTATATAACTAATGTATAGTGCAAATTTTTTAGTTAAGTTCTTTTAACGATAACAGACAAACCTTTCATTGGTTAACTGTTATACTTTTATTATTTACTTATTAGACTCTAATAAACATTTTGTGACCAGTTAGAATGTTTTGCAATGTGAATTGCACATTTGGCACCATATTGTTCACAAGGTACTTTTTAGTACCTATATAACTAATGTATAGTGCAAATTTTTTAGTTAAGTTCTTTTAACGATAACAGACAAACCTCTCATTGGTTAACTGTTATACTTTTATTATTTACTTATTAGACTCTAATAAACATTTTGAGACCAGTTAGAATGTTTTGCAATGTGAATTGCACATTTGGCACCATAATGTTCACAAGGTACTTTTTAGGACCTATATAACTAATGTATAGTGCAAATTTTTTAGTTAAGTTCTTTTAACGATAACAGACAAACCTCTTATTGGTTAACTGTTATACTTTTATTATTTACTTATTAGACTCTAATAAACATTTTGAGACCAGTTAGAACGTTTTGCAATGTGAATTAAACATTTTGCACCATTTAGTTCACAAGGCACTTTTTAGGATCTATATAACTAATGTATAGTTGCAAATGATTTAGTTAAGTTCTTTTAACGATAACCGACAAACCACTCATTGGTTAACTGTTATACTTTTATTATTTATTTAATAGACTCTAATAAACATTTTGAGAACCGTTAGAACTTTTTGCAATGTGAATTAAACATTTTGCACCATATTGTTCACAAGGTACTTTTTAGGATCTATATAACTAATGTATAGTTGCAAATGATTTAGTTAAGTTCTTTTAACGATAACCGACAAACCTTTTATTAGTTAACTGTTATACTTTTATTATTTACTTAATAGACTCTAATAAACATTTTGAGAACCGTTATAACTTTTTGCAATGTGAATTAAAAATTTTGCACCGTATAATTGACAAGGCACTTTTTAGGACCTATATAACTAATGTATAGTGCAAATCTTTTAGTTAAGTTTTCTTAACGATAACAGACAAACTTTTTATTGTTTAACTGTTATACTTTTATTATTTACTTATTAGACTCTATTAAACATTTTGAGACCAGTTAGGACATTTTGCAATGTGAATTATCTCTTTTGCACCATATAGTTCACAAGGCACTTTTTAGGACCTATATAACTATTGTAAAGTCCAAATGTTTTAGTTAAGTTCTGTTAACCATACAGACAAACCTTTTATTGGGTAACTGTTATACTTTTAATATATACTTATTAGACTCTATTAAACATTTTGAGACCCGTTATAACTTTTTGCAATGTGAATTATCTTTTTTGCACCATATAGTTCACAAGGCACTTTTTAGGAACAATATAACTAATGTATAGTGCAAATATTTTAGTTAAGTTCTTTTAACGATAACAGACAAACCTGTTATTGGTTAACTGTTATACTTTTATTATTTACTTATTAGACTCTAATAAACATTTTGAGACCAGTTAGAACTTTTTGCAATGGGAATTAAACATTTTGCACCATATAGTTCACAAGGCACTTTTTAGGACCAATATAACTAATGTATATTGCAAATTGTTTAGTTAAGTTCTGTTAACGATAACAGACAAACCTTTTATTGGTTAACTGTTATACTTTTGTTATTTACTTATTAGACTCTATTAAACATTTTGAGACCGGTCAGAAATTTTTGCAATGTGAATTATCTCTTTTGCACCATATAGTTCACAAGGCACTTTTTAGGACCTATATAACTAATGTATACTGCAAATGTTTTAGTTAAGTTCTTTTAACGAGAACAGACCAACCTTTTATTGGTTAACTGTTATACTTTTATTATTTACTTATTAGACTCTAATAAACATTTTGAGACTCGATAAAAATTTTTGCAATGTGAATTAAACATTTTGTATCATATAGTTCACAAGGCACTTTTTAGGACCAATACATCTAATGTATAGTGCAAATTTTCTAGTTAAATTCTTTTAACGATAACAGACAAACCTTTTATTGGTTAACTGTTATACTTTTATTATTTACTTATTAGACTCTAATAAACATTTTGAGACCAGTTAGAATGTTTTGCAATGTGAATTGCACATTTGGCACCATATTGTTCACAAGGTACTTTTTAGGACCTATGTAACTAATGTATAGTGCAAATTTTTTAGTTAAGTTCTTTTAACGATAACAGACAAACCTCTCATTGGTTAACTGTTATACTTTTCTTATTTACTTATTAGACTCTAATAAACATTTTGAGACCAGTTAGAACGTTTTGCAATGTGAATTGCAAATTTGGCACCATATTGTTCACAAGGTACTTTTTAGGACCTATATAACTAATGTATAGTGCAATTTTTTTAGTTAAGTTCTTTTAACGATAACAGACAAACCTCTCATTGGTTAACTGTTATACTTTTATTATTTACTTATTAGACTCTAATAAACATTTTGAGACCAGTTAGAACGTTTTGCAATGTGAATCGCACATTTGGCACCATATTGTTCACAAGGTACTTTTTACGACCTATATAACTAATGTATAGTGCAAATTTTTTAGTTAAGTTCTTTTAACGATAACAGACAAACCACTCATTTGTTAACTGTTATACTTTTATTATTTACTTATTAGACTCTAATAAACATTTTGAGACCAGTTAGAACGTTTTGCAATGTGAATTGCACATTTGGCACCATATTGTTCACAAGGTACTTTTTAGGACCTATATAACTAATGTATAGTGCAAATTTTTAGTTAAGTTCTTTTAACGATAACAGACAAACCTTTCATTGGTTAACTGTTATACTTTTATTATTTACTTATTAGACTCTAATAAACATTTTGTGACCAGTTAGAATGTTTTGCAATGTGAATTGCACATTTGGCACCATATTGTTCACAAGGTACTTTTTATGACCTATATAACTAATGTATAGTGCAAATTTTTTAGTTAAGTTCTTTTAACGATAACAGACAAACCTTTCATTGGTTAACTGTTATACTTTTATTATTTACTTATTAGACCCTAATAAACATTTTGAGACCAGTTAGAATGTTTTGCAATGTGAATTGCACATTTGGCACCATATTGTTCACAAGGTACTTTTTACGACCTATATAACTAATGTATAGTGCAAATTTTTTAGTTAAGTTCTTTTAACGATAACAGACAAACCTCTCATTGGTTAACTGTTATACTTTTCTTATTTACTTATTAGACTCTAATAAACATTTTGAGACCAGTTAGAACGTTTTGCAATGTGAATTGCACATTTGGCACCATATTGTTCACAAGGTACTTTTTAAGACCTATGTAACTAATGTATAGTGCAAATTTTTTAGTTAAGTTCTTTTAACGATAACAGACAAACCTCTTATTGGTTAACTGTTATACTTTTATTATTTACTTATTAGACTCTAATAAACATTTTGAGACCAGTTAGAATGTTTTGCAATGTGAATTGCACATTTGGCACCATATTGTTCACAAGGTACTTTTTAGGACCTATATAACTAATGTATAGTGCAAATTTTTTAGTTAAGTTCTTTTAACGATAACAGACAAACCTCTCATTGGTTAACTGTTATACTTTTTTTATTTACTTATTAGACTCTAATAAAAATTTTGAGACCAGTTAGAACGTTTTGCAATGTGAATTGCACATTTGGCACCATATTGTTCACAAGGTACTTTTTAGGACCTATGTAACTAATGTATAGTGCAAATTTTTTAGTTAAGTTCTTTTAACGATAACAGACAAACCTCTTATTGGTTAACTGTTATACTTTTATTATTTACTTATTAGACTCTAATAAACATTTTGAGACCAGTTAGAACGTTTTGCAATGTGAATTGCAAATTTGGCACCATATTGTTCACAAGGTACTTTTTAGGACCTATATAACTAATGTATAGTGCAATTTTTTTAGTTAAGTTCTTTTAACGATAACAGACAAACCTTTCATTGGTTAACTGTTATACTTTTATTATTTACTTATTAGACTCTAATAAACATTTTGAGACCAGTTAGAACGTTTTGCAATGTGAATCGCACATTTGGCACCATATTGTTCACAAGGTACTTTTTACGACCTATGTAACTAATGTATAGTGCAAATTTTTTAGTTAAGTTCTTTTAACGATAACAGACAAACCTCTCGTTGGTTAACTGTTATACTTTTATTATTTACTTATTAGACTCTAATAAACATTTTGAGACCAGTTAGAACGTTTTGTAATGTGAATTGCACATTTGGCACCATATTGTTCACAAGGTACTTTTTAGGACCTATATAACTAATGTATAGTGCAAATTTTTTAGTTAAGTTCTTTTAACGATAACAGACAAACCTTTCATTGGTTAACTGTTATACTTTTATTATTTACTTATTAGACTCTAATAAACATTTTGAGACTAGTTAGAACGTTTTGCAATGTGAATTATCTTTTTTGCACCATATAGTTCACAAGGCACTTTTTAGGAACAATATAACTAATGTATAGTGCAAATATTTTAGTTAAGTTCTTTTAACGATAACAGACAAACCTGTTATTGGTTAACTGTTATACTTTTATTATTTACTTATTAGACTCTAATAAACATTTTGAGACCAGTTAGAACTTTTTGCAATGGGAATTAAACATTTTGCACCATATAGTTCACAAGGCACTTTTTAGGACCAATATAACTAATGTATATTGCAAATTGTTTAGTTAAGTTCTGTTAACGATAACAGACAAACCTTTTATTGGTTAACTGTTATACTTTTGTTATTTACTTATTAGACTCTATTAAACATTTTGAGACCGGTCAGAAATTTTTGCAATGTGAATTATCTCTTTTGCACCATATAGTTCACAAGGCACTTTTTAGGACCTATATAACTAATGTATACTGCAAATGTTTTAGTTAAGTTCTTTTAACGAGAACAGACCAACCTTTTATTGGTTAACTGTTATACTTTTATTATTTACTTATTAGACTCTAATAAACATTTTGAGACTCGTTAAAAATTTTTGCAATGTGAATTAAACATTTTGTATCATATAGTTCACAAGGCACTTTTTAGGACCAATACATCTAATGTATAGTGCAAATTTTCTAGTTAAGTTCTTTTAACGATAACAGACAAACCTTTTATTGGTTAACTGTTATACTTTTATTATTTACTTATTAGACTCTAATAAACATTTTGAGACTAGTTAGAACGTTTTGCAATGTGAATTGCACATGTGGCACCATATTGTTCACAAGGTACTTTTTAGGACCTATGTAACTAATGTATAGTGCAAATTTTTTAGTTAAGTTCTTTTAACGATAACAGACAAACCTCTCATTGGTTAACTGTTATACTTTTATTATTTACTTATTAGACTCTAATAAACATTTTGAGACCAGTTAAAACGTTTTGCAATGTGAATTGCACATTTGGCACCATATTGTTCACAAGGTACTTTTTAGGACCTATATAACTAATGTATAGTGCAAATTTTTTAGTTAAGTTGTTTTAACGATAACAGACAAACCTTTCATTGGTTAACTGTTATACTTTTATTATTTACTTATTAGACTCTAATAAACATTTTGAGACCAGTTAGAATGTTTTGCAATGTGAATTGCACATTTGGCACCATATTGTTCACAAGGTACTTTTTACGACCTATGTAACTAATGTATAGTGCAAATTTTTTAGTTAAGTTCTTTTAACGATAACAGACAAACCTCTCATTGGTTAACTGTTATACTTTTCTTATTTACTTATTAGACTCTAATAAACATTTTGAGACCAGTTAGAACGTTTTGCAATGTGAATTGCAAATTTGGCACCATATTGTTCACAAGGTACTTTTTAGGACCTATATAACTAATGTATAGTGCAATTTTTTTAGTTAAGTTCTTTTAACGATAACAGACAAACCTCTCATTGGTTAACTGTTATACTTTTATTATTTACTTATTAGACTCTAATAAACATTTTGAGACCAGTTAGAACGTTTTGCAATGTGAATCGCACATTTGGCACCATATTGTTCACAAGGTACTTTTTACGACCTATATAACTAATGTATAGTGCAAATTTTTTAGTTAAGTTCTTTTAACGATAACAGACAAACCACTCATTTGTTAACTGTTATACTTTTATTATTTACTTATTAGACTCTAATAAACATTTTGAGACCAGTTAGAACGTTTTGCAATGTGAATTGCACATTTGGCACCATATTGTTAACAAGGTACTTTTTAGGACCTATATAACTAATGTATAGTGCAAATTTTTAGTTAAGTTCTTTTAACGATAACAGACAAACCTTTCATTGGTTAACTGTTATACTTTTATTATTTACTTATTAGACTCTAATAAACATTTTGTGACCAGTTAGAATGTTTTGCAATGTGAATTGCACATTTGGCACCATATTGTTCACAAGGTACTTTTTATGACCTATATAACTAATGTATAGTGCAAATTTTTTAGTTAAGTTCTTTTAACGATAACAGACAAACCTTTCATTGGTTAACTGTTATACTTTTATTATTTACTTATTAGACCCTAATAAACATTTTGAGACCAGTTAGAATGTTTTGCAATGTGAATTGCACATTTGGCACCATATTGTTCACAAGGTACTTTTTAGGACCTATATAACTAATGTATAGTGCAAATTTTTTAGTTAAGTTCTTTTAACGATAACAGACAAACCTCTCATTGGTTAACTGTTATACTTTTCTTATTTACTTATTAGACTCTAATAAACATTTTGAGACCAGTTAGAACGTTTTGCAATGTGAATTGCACATTTGGCACCATATTGTTCACAAGGTACTTTTTAAGACCTATGTAACTAATGTATAGTGCAAATTTTTTAGTTAAGTTCTTTTAACGATAACAGACAAACCTCTTATTGGTTAACTGTTATACTTTTATTATTTACTTATTAGACTCTAATAAACATTTTGAGACCAGTTAGAATGTTTTGCAATGTGAATTGCACATTTGGCACCATATTGTTCACAAGGTACTTTTTAGGACCTATATAACTAATGTATAGTGCAAATTTTTTAGTTAAGTTCTTTTAACGATAACAGACAAACCTCTCATTGGTTAACTGTTATACTTTTTTTATTTACTTATTAGACTCTAATAAAAATTTTGAGACCAGTTAGAACGTTTTGCAATGTGAATTGCACATTTGGCACCATATTGTTCACAAGGTACTTTTTAGGACCTATGTAACTAATGTATAGTGCAAATTTTTTAGTTAAGTTCTTTTAACGATAACAGACAAACCTCTTATTGGTTAACTGTTATACTTTTATTATTTACTTATTAGACTCTAATAAACATTTTGAGACCAGTTAGAACGTTTTGCAATGTGAATTGCAAATTTGGCACCATATTGTTCACAAGGTACTTTTTAGGACCTATATAACTAATGTATAGTGCAATTTTTTTAGTTAAGTTCTTTTAACGATAACAGACAAACCTTTCATTGGTTAACTGTTATACTTTTATTATTTACTTATTAGACTCTAATAAACATTTTGAGACCAGTTAGAACGTTTTGCAATGTGAATCGCACATTTGGCACCATATTGTTCACAAGGTACTTTTTACGACCTATGTAACTAATGTATAGTGCAAATTTTTTAGTTAAGTTCTTTTAACGATAACAGACAAACCTCTCGTTGGTTAACTGTTATACTTTTATTATTTACTTATTAGACTCTAATAAACATTTTGAGACCAGTTAGAACGTTTTGTAATGTGAATTGCACATTTGGCACCATATTGTTCACAAGGTACTTTTTAGGACCTATATAACTAATGCATAGTGCAAATTTTTTAGTTAAGTTCTTTTAACGATAACAGACAAACCTTTCATTGGTTAACTGTTATACTTTTATTATTTACTTATTAGACTCTAATAAACATTTTGAGACTAGTTAGAACGTTTTGCAATGTGAATCGCACATTTGGCACCATATTGTTCACAAGGTACTTTTTAGGACCAATACATCTAATGTATAGTGCAATTTTTCTAGTTAAGTTCTTTTAACAATAACAGACAAACCTTTTATTGGTTAACTGTTATACTTTTATTATTTACTTATTACACTCTAATAAACATTTTGAGACCAGTTAGAACTTTTTGCAATGGGAATTAAACATTTTGCACCATATAGTTCACAAGGCACTTTTTAGGACCAATATAACTAATGTATATTGCAAATTGTTTAGTTAAGTTCTGTTAACGATAACAGACAAACCTTTTATTGGTTAACTGTTATACTTTTGTTATTTACTTATTAGACTCTATTAAACATTTTGAGACCGGTCAGAAATTTTTGCAATGTGAATTATCTCTTTTGCACCATATAGTTCACAAGGCACTTTTTAGGACCTATATAACTAATGTATACTGCAAATGTTTTAGTTAAGTTCTTTTAACGAGAACAGACCAACCTTTTATTGGTTAACTGTTATACTTTTATTATTTACTTATTAGACTCTAATAAACATTTTGAGACTCGTTAAAAATTTTTGCAATGTGAATTAAACATTTTGTATCATATAGTTCACAAGGCACTTTTTAGGACCAATACATCTAATGTATAGTGCAAATTTTCTAGTTAAGTTCTTTTAACGATAACAGACAAACCTTTTATTGGTTAACTGTTATACTTTTATTATTTACTTATTAGACTCTAATAAACATTTTGAGACTAGTTAGAACGTTTTGCAATGTGAATTGCACATGTGGCACCATATTGTTCACAAGGTACTTTTTAGGACCTATGTAACTAATGTATAGTGCAAATTTTTTAGTTAAGTTCTTTTAACGATAACAGACAAACCTCTCATTGGTTAACTGTTATACTTTTATTATTTACTTATTAGACTCTAATAAACATTTTGAGACCAGTTAAAACGTTTTGCAATGTGAATTGCACATTTGGCACCATATTGTTCACAAGGTACTTTTTAGGACCTATATAACTAATGTATAGTGCAAATTTTTTAGTTAAGTTGTTTTAACGATAACAGACAAACCTTTCATTGGTTAACTGTTATACTTTTATTATTTACTTATTAGACTCTAATAAACATTTTGAGACCAGTTAGAATGTTTTGCAATGTGAATTGCACATTTGGCACCATATTGTTCACAAGGTACTTTTTACGACCTATGTAACTAATGTATAGTGCAAATTTTTTAGTTAAGTTCTTTTAACGATAACAGACAAACCTCTCATTGGTTAACTGTTATACTTTTCTTATTTACTTATTAGACTCTAATAAACATTTTGAGACCAGTTAGAACGTTTTGCAATGTGAATTGCAAATTTGGCACCATATTGTTCACAAGGTACTTTTTAGGACCTATATAACTAATGTATAGTGCAATTTTTTTAGTTAAGTTCTTTTAACGATAACAGACAAACCTCTCATTGGTTAACTGTTATACTTTTATTATTTACTTATTAGACTCTAATAAACATTTTGAGACCAGTTAGAACGTTTTGCAATGTGAATCGCACATTTGGCACCATATTGTTCACAAGGTACTTTTTACGACCTATATAACTAATGTATAGTGCAAATTTTTTAGTTAAGTTCTTTTAACGATAACAGACAAACCACTCATTTGTTAACTGTTATACTTTTATTATTTACTTATTAGACTCTAATAAACATTTTGAGACCAGTTAGAACGTTTTGCAATGTGAATTGCACATTTGGCACCATATTGTTAACAAGGTACTTTTTAGGACCTATATAACTAATGTATAGTGCAAATTTTTAGTTAAGTTCTTTTAACGATAACAGACAAACCTTTCATTGGTTAACTGTTATACTTTTATTATTTACTTATTAGACTCTAATAAACATTTTGTGACCAGTTAGAATGTTTTGCAATGTGAATTGCACATTTGGCACCATATTGTTCACAAGGTACTTTTTATGACCTATATAACTAATGTATAGTGCAAATTTTTTAGTTAAGTTCTTTTAACGATAACAGACAAACCTTTCATTGGTTAACTGTTATACTTTTATTATTTACTTATTAGACCCTAATAAACATTTTGAGACCAGTTAGAATGTTTTGCAATGTGAATTGCACATTTGGCACCATATTGTTCACAAGGTACTTTTTAGGACCTATATAACTAATGTATAGTGCAAATTTTTTAGTTAAGTTCTTTTAACGATAACAGACAAACCTCTCATTGGTTAACTGTTATACTTTTCTTATTTACTTATTAGACTCTAATAAACATTTTGAGACCAGTTAGAACGTTTTGCAATGTGAATTGCACATTTGGCACCATATTGTTCACAAGGTACTTTTTAAGACCTATGTAACTAATGTATAGTGCAAATTTTTTAGTTAAGTTCTTTTAACGATAACAGACAAACCTCTTATTGGTTAACTGTTATACTTTTATTATTTACTTATTAGACTCTAATAAACATTTTGAGACCAGTTAGAATGTTTTGCAATGTGAATTGCACATTTGGCACCATATTGTTCACAAGGTACTTTTTAGGACCTATATAACTAATGTATAGTGCAAATTTTTTAGTTAAGTTCTTTTAACGATAACAGACAAACCTCTCATTGGTTAACTGTTATACTTTTTTTATTTACTTATTAGACTCTAATAAAAATTTTGAGACCAGTTAGAACGTTTTGCAATGTGAATTGCACATTTGGCACCATATTGTTCACAAGGTACTTTTTAGGACCTATGTAACTAATGTATAGTGCAAATTTTTTAGTTAAGTTCTTTTAACGATAACAGACAAACCTCTTATTGGTTAACTGTTATACTTTTATTATTTACTTATTAGACTCTAATAAACATTTTGAGACCAGTTAGAACGTTTTGCAATGTGAATTGCAAATTTGGCACCATATTGTTCACAAGGTACTTTTTAGGACCTATATAACTAATGTATAGTGCAATTTTTTTAGTTAAGTTCTTTTAACGATAACAGACAAACCTTTCATTGGTTAACTGTTATACTTTTATTATTTACTTATTAGACTCTAATAAACATTTTGAGACCAGTTAGAACGTTTTGCAATGTGAATCGCACATTTGGCACCATATTGTTCACAAGGTACTTTTTACGACCTATGTAACTAATGTATAGTGCAAATTTTTTAGTTAAGTTCTTTTAACGATAACAGACAAACCTCTCGTTGGTTAACTGTTATACTTTTATTATTTACTTATTAGACTCTAATAAACATTTTGAGACCAGTTAGAACGTTTTGTAATGTGAATTGCACATTTGGCACCATATTGTTCACAAGGTACTTTTTAGGACCTATATAACTAATGCATAGTGCAAATTTTTTAGTTAAGTTCTTTTAACGATAACAGACAAACCTTTCATTGGTTAACTGTTATACTTTTATTATTTACTTATTAGACTCTAATAAACATTTTGAGACTAGTTAGAACGTTTTGCAATGTGAATCGCACATTTGGCACCATATTGTTCACAAGGTACTTTTTAGGACCAATACATCTAATGTATAGTGCAATTTTTCTAGTTAAGTTCTTTTAACAATAACAGACAAACCTTTTATTGGTTAACTGTTATACTTTTATTATTTACTTATTACACTCTAATAAACATTTTGAGACTAGTTAGAAATTTTTGCAATGTGAATTAAACATTTTGCACCATTTAGTTCACAAGGCACTTTTTAGGATCTATATAACTAATGTATAGTTGCAAATGATTTAGTTAAGTTCTTTTAACGATAACCGACAAACCACTCATTGGTTAACTGTTATACTTTTATTATTTACTTATTAGACTCTAATAAACATTTTGAGACCAGTTAGAACGTTTTGCAATGCGAATTAAACATTTTGCACCATATTGTTCACAAGGTACTTTTTAGGATCTATATAACTAATGTATAGTTGCAAATGATTTAGTTAAGTTCTTTTAACGATAACCGACAAACCTTTTATTAGTTAACTGTTATACTTTTATTATTTACTTAATAGACTCTAATAAACATTTTGAGAACCGTTATAACTTTTTGCAATGTGAATTAAAAATTTTGCACCGTATAATTGACAAGGCACTTTTTAGGACCTATATAACTAATGTATAGTGCAAATGTTTTAGTTAAGTTTTCTTAACGATAACAGACAAAGTTTTTATTGTTTAACTGTTATACTTTCATTATTTACTTATTAGACTCTATTAAACATTTTGAGACCAGTTAGGACATTTTGCAATGTGAATTATCTCTTTTGCACCATATAGTTCACAAGGCACTTTTTAGGACCTATATAACTATTGTAAAGTCCAAATGTTTTAGTTAAGTCCTGTTAACCATACAGACAAACCTTTTATTGGTTAGCTGTTAAACTTTTAATATTTACTTATTAGACTCTATTAAACATTTTGAGACCCGTTATAACTTTTTGCAATGTGAATTATCTTGTTTGCACCATATAGTTCACAAGGCACTTTTTAGGAACAATATAACTAATGTATAGTGCAAATATTTTAGTTAAGTTCTTTTAACGATAACAGACAAACCTGTTATTGGTTAACTGTTATACTTTTCTTATTTACTTATTAGACTCTAATAAACATTTTGAGACCCGTTAGAACTTTTTGCAATGGGAATTAAACATTTTGCACCATATAGTTCACAAGGCACTTTTTAGTACCAATATAACTAATGTATATTGCAAATTGTTTAGTTAAGTTCTGTTAACGATAACAGACAAACCTTTTATTGGTTAACTGTTATACTTTTGTTATTTACTTATTAGACTCTATTAAACATTTTGAGACCGGTCAGAAATTTTTGCAATGTGAATTATCTCTTTTGCACCATATAGTTCACAAGGCCCTTTTTAGGACCTATATAACTAATGTATACTGCAAATGTTTTAGTTAAGTTCTTTTAACGAGAACAGACCAACCTTTTATTGGTTAACTGTTATACTTTTATTATTTACTTATTAGACTCTAATAAACATTTTGAGACTAGTTAGAACGTTTTGCAATGTGAATTGCACATGTGGCACCATATTGTTCACAAGGTACTTTTTAGGACCTATGTAACTAATGTATAGTGCAAATTTTTTAGTTAAGTTCTTTTAATGATAACAGACAAACCTCTCATTGGTTAACTGTTATACTTTTATTATTTACTTATTAGACTCTAATAAACATTTTGAGACCAGTTAGAACGTTTTGCAATGTGAATTGCACATTTGGCACCATATTGTTCACAAGGTACTTTTTAGGACCTATATAACTAATGTATAGTGCAAATTTTTTAGTTAAGTTGTTTTAACGATAACAGACAAACCTTTCATTGGTTAACTGTTATACTTTTATTATTTACTTATTAGACTCTAATAAACATTTTGAGACCAGTTAGAATGTTTTGCAATGTGAATTGCACATTTGGCACCATATTGTTCACAAGGTACTTTTTAGGACCTATATAACTAATGTATAGTGCAAATTTTTTAGTTAAGTTCTTTTAACGATAACAGACAAACCTCTCATTGGTTAACTGTTATACTTTTCTTATTTACTTATTAGACTCTAATAAACATTTTGAGACCAGTTAGAACGTTTTGCAATGTGAATTGCACATTTGGCACCATATTGTTCACAAGGTACTTTTTACGACCTATGTAACTAATGTATAGTGCAAATTTTTTAGTTAAGTTCTTTTAACGATAACAGACAAACCTCTCGTTGGTTAACTGTTATACTTTTATTATTTACTTATTAGACTCTAATAAACATTTTGAGACCAGTTAGAATGTTTTGCAATGTGAATTGCAAATTTGGCACCATATTGTTCACAAGGTACTTTTTAGGGCCTATATAACTAATGTATAGTGCAATTTTTTTAGTTAAGTTCTTTTAACGATAACAGACAAACCTTTCATTGGTTAACTGTTATACTTTTATTATTTACTTATTAGACTCTAATAAACATTTTGAGACCAGTTAGAACGTTTTGCAATGTGAATCGCACATTTGGCACCATATTGTTCACAAGGTACTTTTTACGACCTATGTAACTAATGTATAGTGCAAATTTTTTAGTTAAGTTCTTTTAACGATAACAGACAAACCACTCATTGGTTAACTGTTATACTTTTATTATTTACTTATTAGACTCTAATAAACATTTTGAGACCAGTTAGAACGTTTTGCAATGTGAATTGCACATTTGGCACCATATTGTTCACAAGGTACTTTTTAGGACCTATATAACTAATGTATAGTGCAAATTTTTTAGTTAAGTTCTTTTAACGATAACAGACAAACCTTTCATTGGTTAACTGTTATACTTTTATTATTTACTTATTAGACTCTAATAAACATTTTGTGACCAGTTAGAATGTTTTGCAATGTAAATTGCACATTTGGCACCATATTGTTCACAAGGTACTTTTTAGGACCTATATAACTAATGTATAGTGCAAATTTTTTAGTTAAGTTGTTTTAACGATAACAGACAAACCTTTCATTGGTTAACTGTTATACTTTTATTATTTACTTATTAGACTCTAATAAACATTTTGTGACCAGTTAGAATGTTTTGCAATGTAAATTGCACATTTGGCACCATATTGTTCACAAGGTACTTTTTAGGACCTATATAACTAATGTATAGTGCAAATTTTTTAGTTAAGTTCTTTTAACGATAACAGACAAACCACTCATTGGTTAACTGTTATACTTTTATTATTTACTTATTAGACTCTAATAAACATTTTGAGACCAGTTAGAATGTTTTGCAATGTGAATAGCACATTTGGCACCATATTGTTCACAAGGTACTTTTTAGGACCTATATAACTAATGTATAGTGCAAATTTTTTAGTTAAGTTCTTTTAACGATAACAGACAAACCTCTCATTGGTTAACTGTTATACTTTTATTATTTACTTATTAGACTCTAATAAACATTTTGAGACCAGTTAGAACGTTTTGCAATGTGAATTGCACATTTTGCACCATATTGTTCACAAGGTACTTTTTAGGACCTATATAACTAATGTATAGTGCAAATTTTTTAGTTAAGTTCTTTTAACGATAACAGACAAACCTCGTATTGGTTAACTGTTATACTTTTATTATTTACTTATTAGACTCTAATAAACATTTTGAGACCAGTTAGAATGTTTTGCAATGTGAATTGCACATTTGGCACCATATTGTTCACAAGGTACTTTTTAGGACCTATATAACTAATGTATAGTGCAAATTTTTTAGTTAAGTTCTTTTAACGATAACAGACAAACCTCTCATTGGTTAACTGTTATACTTTTATTATTTACTTATTAGACTCTAATAAACGTTTTGAGACCAGTTAGAATGTTTTGCAATGTGAATTGCACATTTGGCACCATATTGTTCACAAGGTACTTTTTAGGACCTATATAACTAATGTATAGTGCAAATTTTTTAGTTAAGTTCTTTTAACGATAACAGACAAACCTCTCATTGGTTAACTGTTATACTTTTATTATTTACTTATTAGACTCTAATAAACATTTTGAGACCAGTTAGAACGTTTTGCAATGTGAATCGCACATTTGGCACCATATTGTTCACAAGGTACTTTTTACGACCTATGTAACTAATGTATAGTGCAAATTTTTTAGTTAAGTTCTTTTAACGATAACAGACAAACCTCGTATTGGTTAACTGTTATACTTTTATTATTTACTTATTAGACTCTAATAAACATTTTGAGACCAGTTAGAACGTTTTGCAATGTGAATCGCACATTTGGCACCATATTGTTCACAAGGTACTTTTTACGACCTATGTAACTAATGTATAGTGCAAATTTTTTAGTTAAGTTCTTTTAACGATAACAGACAAACCTCTCATTGGTTAACTGTTATACTTTTATTATTTACTTATTAGACTCTAATAAACATTTTGAGACCAGTTAGAACGTTTTGCAATGTGAATTGCACATTTGGCACCATATTGTTCACAAGGTACTTTTTAGGACCTATATAACTAATGTATAGTGCAAATTTTTTAGTTAAGTTCTTTTAACGATAACAGACAAACCTCGTATTGGTTAACTGTTATACTTTTATTATTTACTTATTAGACTCTAATAAACATTTTGAGACCAGTTAGAACGTTTTGCAATGTGAATCGCACATTTGGCACCATATTGTTCACAAGGTACTTTTTACGACCTATGTAACTAATGTATAGTGCAAATTTTTTAGTTAAGTTCTTTTAATGATAACAGACAAACCTTTCATTGGTTAACTGTTATACTTTTATTATTTACTTATTAGACTCTAATAAACATTTTGAGACCAGTTAGAACGTTTTGCAATGTGAATTGCACATTTGGCACCATATTGTTCACAAGGTACTTTTTAGGACCTATATAACTAATGTATAGTGCAAATTTTTTAGTTAAGTTGTTTTAACGATAACAGACAAACCTTTCATTGGTTAACTGTTATACTTTTATTATTTACTTATTAGACTCTAATAAACATTTTGAGACCAGTTAGAATGTTTTGCAATGTGAATTGCACATTTGGCACCATATTGTTCACAAGGTACTTTTTAGGACCTATATAACTAATGTATAGTGCAAATTTTTTAGTTAAGTTCTTTTAACGATAACAGACAAACCTCTCATTGGTTAACTGTTATACTTTTCTTATTTACTTATTAGACTCTAATAAACATTTTGAGACCAGTTAGAACGTTTTGCAATGTGAATTGCACATTTGGCACCATATTGTTCACAAGGTACTTTTTAGGACCTATGTAACTAATGTATAGTGCAAATTTTTTAGTTAAGTTCTTTTAACGATAACAGACAAACCTCTTATTGGTTAACTGTTATACTTTTATTATTTACTTATTAGACTCTAATAAACATTTTGTGACCAGTTAGAATGTTTTGCAATGTGAATTGCAAATTTGGCACCATATTGTTCACAAGGTACTTTTTAGGACCTATATAACTAATGTATAGTGCAATTTTTTTAGTTAAGTTCTTTTAACGATAACAGACAAACCTTTCATTGGTTAACTGTTATACTTTTCTTATTTACTTATTAGACTCTAATAAACATTTTGAGACCAGTTAGAACGTTTTGCAATGTGAATCGCACATTTGGCACCATATTGTTCACAAGGTACTTTTTACGACCTATGTAACTAATGTATAGTGCAAATTTTTTAGTTAAGTTCTTTTAACGATAACAGACAAACCACTCATTGGTTAACTGTTATACTTTTATTATTTACTTATTAGACTCTAATAAACATTTTGAGACCAGTTAGAACGTTTTGCAATGTGAATTGCACATTTGGCACCATATTGTTCACAAGGTACTTTTTAGGACCTATATAACTAATGTATAGTGCAAATTTTTTAGTTAAGTTCTTTTAACGATAACAGACAAACCTTTCATTGGTTAACTGTTATACTTTTATTATTTACTTATTAGACTCTAATAAACATTTTGTGACCAGTTAGAATGTTTTGCAATGTGAATTGCACATTTGGCACCATATTGTTCACAAGGTACTTTTTAGGACCTATATAACTAATGTATAGTGCAAATTTTTTAGTTAAGTTCTTTTAACGATAACAGACAAACCTCTCATTGGTTAACTGTTATACTTTTCTTATTTACTTATTAGACTCTAATAAACATTTTGAGACCAGTTAGAATGTTTTGCAATGTGAATTGCACATTTGGCACCATAATGTTCACAAGGTACTTTTTAGGACCTATATAACTAATGTATAGTGCAAATTTTTTAGTTAAGTTCTTTTAACGATAACAGACAAACCTCTTATTGGTTAACTGTTATACTTTTATTATTTACTTATTAGACTCTAATAAACATTTTGAGACCAGTTAGAACGTTTTGCAATGTGAATTGCAAATTTGGCACCATATTGTTCACAAGGTACTTTTTAGGACCTATGTAACTAATGTATAGTGCAAATTTTTTAGTTAAGTTCTTTTAACGATAACATACAAACCTCTCATTGGTTAACTGTTATACTTTTATTATTTACTTATTAGACTCTAATAAACATTTTGAGACCAGTTAGAACGTTTTGCAATGTGAATTGCACATTTGGCACCATATTGTTCACAAGGTACTTTTTAGGACCTATATAACTAATGTATAGTGCAAATTTTTTAGTTAAGTTCTTTTAACGATAACAGACAAACCTCGTATTGGTTAACTGTTATACTTTTATTATTTACTTATTAGACTCTAATAACCATTTTGAGACCAGTTAGAACGTTTTGCAATGTGAATCGCACATTTGGCACCATATTGTTCACAAGGTACTCTTCACGACCTATGTAACTAATGTATAGTGCAAATTTTTTAGTTAAGTTCTTTTAATGATAACAGACAAACCTCTCATTGGTTAACTGTTATACTTTTCTTATTTACTTATTAGACTCTAATAAAAATTTTGAGACCAGTTAGAATGTTTTGCAATGTGAATTGCACATTTGGCACCATAATGTTCACAAGGTACTTTTTAGGACCTATATAACTAATGTATAGTGCAAATTTTTTAGTTAAGTTCTTTTAACGATAACAGACAAACCTCTTATTGGTTAACTGTTATACTTTTATTATTTACTTATTAGACTCTAATAAACATTTTGAGACCAGTTAGAACGTTTTGCAATGTGAATTGCACATTTGGCACCATATTGTTCACAAGGTACTTTTTAGGACCTATATAACTAATGTATAGTGCAAATTTTTTAGTTAAGTTGTTTTAACGATAACAGACAAACCTTTCATTGGTTAACTGTTATACTTTTATTATTTACTTATTAGACTCTAATAAACATTTTGAGACCAGTTAGAATGTTTTGCAATGTGAATTGCACATTTGGCACCATATTGTTCACAAGGTACTTTTTAGGACCTATATAACTAATGTATAGTGCAAATTTTTTAGTTAAGTTCTTTTAACGATAACAGACAAACATCTCATTGGTTAACTGTTATACTTTTCTTATTTACTTATTAGACTCTAATAAATATTTTGAGACTAGTTAGAACGTTTTGCAATGTGAATTGCACATTTGGCACCATATTGTTCACAAGGTACTTTTTAGGACCTATGTAACTAATGTATAGTGCAAATTTTTTAGTTAAGTTCTTTTAACGATAACAGACAAACCTCTTATTGGTTAACTGTTATACTTTTATTATTTACTTATTAGACTCTAATAAACATTTTGAGACCAGTTAGAACGTTTTGCAATGTGAATCGCACATTTGGCACCATATTGTTCACAAAGTACTTTTTACGACCTATGTAACTAATGTATAGTGCAAATTTTTTAGTTAAGTTCTTTTAACGATAACAGACAAACCACTCATTGGTTAACTGTTATACTTTTCTTATTTACTTATTAGACTCTAATAAACATTTTGAGACCAGTTAGAATGTTTTGCAATGTGAATTGCACATTTGGCACCATATTGTTCTCAAGGTACTTTTTAGGACCTATATAACTAATGTATAGTGCAAATTTTTTAGTTAAGTTCTTTTAACGATAACAGACAAACCTTTCATTGGTTAACTGTTATACTTTTATTATTTACTTATTAGACTCTAATAAACATTTTGTGACCAGTTAGAATGTTTTGCAATGTGAATTGCACATTTGGCACCATATTGTTCACAAGGTACTTTTTAGGACCTATATAACTAATGTATAGTGCAAATTTTTTAGTTAAGTTCTTTTAACGATAACAGACAAACCTCTCATTGGTTAACTGTTATACTTTTCTTATTTACTTATTAGACTCTAATAAACATTTTGAGACCAGTTAGAATGTTTTGCAATGTGAATTGCACATTTGGCACCATAATGTTCACAAGGTACTTTTTAGGACCTATATAACTAATGTATAGTGCAAATTTTTTAGTTAAGTTCTTTTAACGATAACAGACAAACCTCTTATTGGTTAACTGTTATACTTTTATTATTTACTTATTAGACTCTAATAAACATTTTGAGACCAGTTAGAACGTTTTGCAATGTGAATTGCACATTTGGCACCATATTGTTCACAAGGTACTTTTTAGGACCTATATAACTAATGTATAGTGCAAATTTTTTAGTTAAGTTGTTTTAACGATAACAGACAAACCTTTCATTGGTTAACTGTTATACTTTTATTATTTACTTATTAGACTCTAATAAACATTTTGAGACCAGTTAGAATGTTTTGCAATGTGAATTGCACATTTGGCACCATATTGTTCACAAGGTACTTTTTAGGACCTATATAACTAATGTATAGTGCAAATTTTTTAGTTAAGTTCTTTTAACGATAACAGACAAACCTCTCATTGGTTAACTGTTATACTTTTCTTATTTACTTATTAGACTCTAATAAAAATTTTGAGACCAGTTAGAATGTTTTGCAATGTGAATTGCACATTTGGCACCATAATGTTCACAAGGTACTTTTTAGGACCTATATAACTAATGTATAGTGCAAATTTTTTAGTTAAGTTCTTTTAACGATAACAGACAAACCTCTTATTGGTTAACTGTTATACTTTTATTATTTACTTATTAGACTCTAATAAACATTTTGAGACCAGTTAGAACGTTTTGCAATGTGAATTGCACATTTGGCACCATATTGTTCACAAGGTACTTTTTAGGACCTATATAACTAATGTATAGTGCAAATTTTTTAGTTAAGTTGTTTTAACGATAACAGACAAACCTTTCATTGGTTAACTGTTATACTTTTATTATTTACTTATTAGACTCTAATAAACATTTTGAGACCAGTTAGAATGTTTTGCAATGTGAATTGCACATTTGGCACCATATTGTTCACAAGGTACTTTTTAGGACCTATATAACTAATGTATAGTGCAAATTTTTTAGTTAAGTTCTTTTAACGATAACAGACAAACATCTCATTGGTTAACTGTTATACTTTTCTTATTTACTTATTAGACTCTAATAAATATTTTGAGACTAGTTAGAACGTTTTGCAATGTGAATTGCACATTTGGCACCATATTGTTCACAAGGTACTTTTTAGGACCTATGTAACTAATGTATAGTGCAAATTTTTTAGTTAAGTTCTTTTAACGATAACAGACAAACCTCTTATTGGTTAACTGTTATACTTTTATTATTTACTTATTAGACTCTAATAAACATTTTGAGACCAGTTAGAACGTTTTGCAATGTGAATTGCAAATTTGGCACCATATTGTTCACAAGGTACTTTTTAGGACCTATATAACTAATGTATAGTGCAATTTTTTTAGTTAAGTTCTTTTAACGATAACAGACAAACCTTTCATTGGTTAACTGTTATACTTTTATTATTTACTTATTAGACTCTAATAAACATTTTGAGACCAGTTAGAACGTTTTGCAATGTGAATCGCACATTTGGCACCATATTGTTCACAAAGTACTTTTTACGACCTATGTAACTAATGTATAGTGCAAATTTTTTAGTTAAGTTCTTTTAACGATAACAGACAAACCACTCATTGGTTAACTGTTATACTTTTCTTATTTACTTATTAGACTCTAATAAACATTTTGAGACCAGTTAGAACGTTTTGCAATGTGAATTGCACATTTGGCACCATATTGTTCTCAAGGTACTTTTTAGGACCTATATAACTAATGTATAGTGCAAATTTTTTAGTTAAGTTCTTTTAACGATAACAGACAAACCTTTCATTGGTTAACTGTTATACTTTTATTATTTACTTATTAGACTCTAATAAACATTTTGTGACCAGTTAGAATGTTTTGCAATGTGAATTGCACATTTGGCACCATATTGTTCACAAGGTACTTTTTAGGACCTATATAACTAATGTATAGTGCAAATTTTTTAGTTAAGTTCTTTTAACGATAACAGACAAACCTCTCATTGGTTAACTGTTATACTTTTCTTATTTACTTATTAGACTCTAATAAACATTTTGAGACCAGTTAGAATGTTTTGCAATGTGAATTGCACATTTGGCACCATAATGTTCACAAGGTACTTTTTAGGACCTATATAACTAATGTATAGTGCAAATTTTTTAGTTAAGTTCTTTTAACGATAACCGACAAACCTCTTATTGGTTAACTGTTATACTTTTATTATTTACTTATTAGACTCTAATAAACATTTTGAGACCAGTTAGAACGTTTTGCAATGTGAATTGCACATTTGGCACCATATTGTTCACAAGGTACTTTTTAGGACCTATATAACTAATGTATAGTGCAAATTTTTTAGTTAAGTTGTTTTAACGATAACAGACAAACCTTTCATTGGTTAACTGTTATACTTTTATTATTTACTTATTAGACTCTAATAAACATTTTGAGACCAGTTAGAATGTTTTGCAATGTGAATTGCACATTTGGCACCATATTGTTCACAAGGTACTTTTTAGGACCTATATAACTAATGTATAGTGCAAATTTTTTAGTTAAGTTCTTTTAACGATAACAGACAAACCTCTCATTGGTTAACTGTTATACTTTTCTTATTTACTTATTAGACTCTAATAAACATTTTGAGACCAGTTAGAACGTTTTGCAATGTGAATTGCACATTTGGCACCATATTGTTCACAAGGTACTTTTTACGACCTATGTAACTAATGTATAGTGCAAATTTTTTAGTTAAGTTCTTTTAACGATAACAGACAAACCTCTTATTGGTTAACTGTTATACTTTTATTATTTACTTATTAGACTCTAATAAACATTTTGAGACCAGTTAGAACGTTTTGCAATGCGAATTGCAAATTTGGCACCATATTGTTCACAAGGTACTTTTTAGGACCTATATAACTAATGTATAGTGCAATTTTTTTAGTTAAGTTCTTTTAACGATAACAGACAAACCTTTCATTGGTTAACTGTTATACTTTTCTTATTTACTTATTAGACTCTAATAAACATTTTGAGACCAGTTAGAACGTTTTGCAATGTGAATCGCACATTTGGCACCATGTTGTTCACAAGGTACTTTTTACGACCTATGTAACTAATGTATAGTGCAAATTTTTTAGTTAAGTTCTTTTAACGATAACAGACAAACCTTTCATTGGTTAACTGTTATACTTTTATTATTTACTTATTAGACTCTAATAAACATTTTGAGACCAGTTAGAACGTTTTGCAATGTGAATTGCACATTTGGCACCATATTGTTCACAAGGTACTTTTTAGGACCTATATAACTAATGTATAGTGCAAATTTTTTAGTTAAGTTCTTTTAACGATAACAGACAAACCTTTCATTGGTTAACTGTTATACTTTTATTATTTACTTATTAGACTCTAATAAACATTTTGTGACCAGTTAGAATGTTTTGCAATGTGAATTGCACATTTGGCACCATATTGTTCTCAAGGTACTTTTTAGGACCTATATAACTAATGTATAGTGCAAATTTTTTAGTTAAGTTCTTTTAACGATAACAGACAAACCTCTCATTGGTTAACTGTTATACTTTTCTTATTTACTTATTAGACTCTAATAAACATTTTGAGACCAGTTAGAATGTTTTGCAATGTGAATTGCACATTTGGCACCATAATGTTCACAAGGTACTTTTTAGGACCTATATAACTAATGTATAGTGCAAATTTTTTAGTTAAGTTCTTTTAACGATAACAGACAAACCTCTTATTGGTTAACTGTTATACTTTTATTATTTACTTATTAGACTCTAATAAACATTTTGAGACCAGTTAGAACGTTTTGCAATGTGAATTGCAAATTTGGCACCATATTGTTCACAAGGTACTTTTTAGGACCTATGTAACTAATGTATAGTGCAAATTTTTTAGTTAAGTTCTTTTAACGATAACATACAAACCTCTCATTGGTTAACTGTTATACTTTTATTATTTACTTATTAGACTCTAATAAACATTTTGAGACCAGTTAGAACGTTTTGCAATGTGAATTGCACATTTGGCACCATATTGTTCACAAGGTACTTTTTAGGACGTATATAACTAATGTATAGTGCAAATTTTTTAGTTAAGTTCTTTTAACGATAACAGACAAACCTCGTATTGGTTAACTGTTATACTTTTATTATTTACTTATTAGACTCTAATAAACATTTTGAGACCAGTTAGAACGTTTTGCAATGTGAATCGCACAATTGGCACCATATTGTTCACAAGGTACTTTTTAGGACTTATATAACTAATGTATAGTGCAAATTTTTTAGTTAAGTTCTTTTAACGATAACAGACAAACCTTTCATTGGTTAACTGTTATACTTTTATTATTTACTTATTAGACTCTAATAAACATTTTGAGACCAGTTAGAATGTTTTGCAATGTGAATTGCACATTTGGCACCATATTGTTCACAAGGTACTTTTTAGGACCTATATAACTAATGTATAGTGCAAATTTTTTAGTTAAGTTCTTTTAACGATAACAGACAAACCTCTCATTGGTTAACTGTTATACTTTTATTATTTACTTATTAGACTCTAATAAACATTTTGAGACCAGTTAGAACGTTTTGCAATGTGAATTGCACATTTGGCACCATATTGTTCACAAGGTACTTTTTAGGACCTATGTAACTAATGTATAGTGCAAATTTTTTAGTTAAGTTCTTTTAACGATAACAGACAAACCTCTTATTGGTTAACTGTTATACTTTTATTATTTACTTATTAGACTCTAATAAACATTTTGAGACCAGTTAGAACGTTTTGCAATGTGAATTGCAAATTTGGCACCATATTGTTCACAAGGTACTTTTTAGGACCTATATAACTAATGTATAGTGCAATTTTTTTAGTTAAGTTCTTTTAACGATAACAGACAAACCTTTCATTGGTTAACTGTTATACTTTTATTATTTACTTATTAGACTCTAATAAACATTTTGAGACCAGTTAGAACGTTTTGCAATGTGAATCGCACATTTGGCACCATATTGTTCACAAGGTACTTTTTACGACCTATGTAACTAATGTATAGTGCAAATTTTTTAGTTAAGTTCTTTTAACGATAACAGACAAACCACTCATTGGTTAACTGTTATACTTTTATTATTTACTTATTAGACTCTAATAAACATTTTGAGACCAGTTAGAACGTTTTGCAATGTGAATTGCACATTTGGCACCATATTGTTCACAAGGTACTTTTTAGGACCTATATAACTAATGTATAGTGCAAATTTTTTAGTTAAGTTCTTTTAACGATAACAGACAAACCTTTCATTGGTTAACTGTTATACTTTTATTATTTACTTATTAGACTCTAATAAACATTTTGTGACCAGTTAGAATGTTTTGCAATGTGAATTGCACATTTGGCACCATATTGTTCACAAGGTACTTTTTAGGACCTATATAACTAATGTATAGTGCAAATTTTTTAGTTAAGTTCTTTTAACGATAACAGACAAACCTCTCATTGGTTAACTGTTATACTTTTCTTATTTACTTATTAGACTCTAATAAACATTTTGAGACCAGTTAGAATGTTTTGCAATGTGAATTGCACATTTGGATCCATAATGTTCACAAGGTACTTTTTAGGACCTATATAACTAATGTATAGTGCAAATTTTTTAGTTAAGTTCTTTTAACGATAACAGACAAACCTCTTATTGGTTAACTGTTATACTTTTATTATTTACTTATTAGACTCTAATAAACATTTTGAGACCAGTTAGAACGTTTTGCAATGTGAATTGCAAATTTGGCACCATATTGTTCACAAGGTACTTTTTAGGACCTATATAACTAATGTATAGTGCAATTTTTTTAGTTAAGTTCTTTTAACGATAACAGACAAACCTTTCATTGGTTAACTGTTATACTTTTATTATTTACTTATTAGACTCTAATAAACATTTTGAGACCAGTTAGAACGTTTTGCAATGTGAATCGCACATTTGGCACCATATTGTTCACAAGGTACTTTTTACGACCTATGTAACTAATGTATAGTGCAAATTTTTTAGTTAAGTTCTTTTAACGATAACAGACAAACCTCTCGTTGGTTAACTGTTATACTTTTAATATTTACTTATTAGACTCTAATAAACATTTTGAGACCATTTAGAACTTTTAGCAATGTGAATTGCACATTTGGCACCATATTGTTCACAAGGTACTTTTTAGGGCCTATATAACTAATGTATAGTGCAAATTTTTTAGTTAAGTTCTTTTAACGATAACAGACAAACCTTTCATTGGTTAACTGTTATACTTTTATTATTTACTTATTAGACTCTAATAAACATTTTGAGACCAGTTAGAATGTTTTGCAATGTGAATTGCACATTTGGCACCATATTGTTCACAAGTGACTTTTTAGGACCTTCATAACTAATGTATAGTGCAAATTTTTTAGTTAAGTTCTTTTAACGATAACAGACAAACCTCTCATTGGTTAACTTTTATACTTTTATTATTTACTTATTAGACTCTAATAAACATTTTGAGACCAGTTAGAACGTTTTGCAATGTGAATTGCACATTTGGCACCATATTGTTCACAAGGTACTTTTTAGGACCTATGTAACTAATGTATAGTGCAAATTTTTTAGTTAAGTTCTTTTAACGATAACAGACAAACCTCTTATTGGTTAACTGTTATACTTTTCTTATTTACTTATTAGACTCTAATAAACATTTTGAGACCAGTTTGAACGTTTTGCAATGTGAATTGCAAATTTGGCACCATATTGTTCACAAGGTACTTTTTAGGACCTATATAACTAATGTATAGTGCAATTTTTTTAGTTAAGTTCTTTTAACGATAACAGACAAACCTCTCATTGGTTAACTGTTATACTTTTATTATTTACTTATTAGACTCTAATAAACATTTTGAGACCAGTTAGAACGTTTTGCAATGTGAATCGCACATTTGGCACCATATTGTTCACAAGGTACTTTT
The DNA here is from genome assembly GCF_947623445.1 of Clavelina lepadiformis. Lineage (NCBI taxonomy): Eukaryota > Metazoa > Chordata > Ascidiacea > Aplousobranchia > Clavelinidae > Clavelina > Clavelina lepadiformis. The sequence continues at coordinate 4,990,921 of NC_135246.1, forward strand.
TAGGACCTATGTAACTAATGTATAGTGCAAATTTTTTAGTTAAGTTCTTTTAACGATAACAGACAAACCACTCATTGGTTAACTGTTATACTTTTATTATTTACTTATTAGACTCTAATAAACATTTTGAGACCAGTTAGAACGTTTTGCAATGTGAATTGCACATTTGGCACCATATTGTTCACAAGGTACTTTTTAGGACCTATATAACTAATGTATAGTGCAAATTTTTTAGTTAAGTTCTTTTAACGATAACAAACAAACCTCTCGTTGGTTAACTGTTATACTTTTATTATTTACTTATTAGACTCTAATAAACATTTTGAGACCATTTAGAACTTTTAGCAATGTGAATTGCACATTTGGCACCATATTGTTCTCAAGGTACTTTTTAGGGCCTATATAACTAATGTATAGTGCAAATTTTTTAGTTAAGTTCTTTTAATGATAACAGACAAACCTTTCATTGGTTAACTGTTATACTTTTATTATTTACTTATTAGACTCTAATAAACATTTTGAGACCAGTTAGAATGTTTTGCAATGTGAATTGCACATTTGGCACCATATTGTTTACAAGGTACTTTTTAGGACCTATATAACTAATGTATAGTGCAAATTTTTTAGTTAAGTTGTTTTAACGATAACAGACAAACCTCTCATTGGTTAACTGTTATACTTTTATTATTTACTTATTAGACTCTAATAAACATTTTGAGACCAGTTAGAACGTTTTGCAATGTGAATTGCACATTTGGCACCATATTGTTCACAAGGTACTTTTTAGGACCTATGTAACTAATGTATAGTGCAAATTTTTTAGTTAAGTTCTTTTAACGATAACAGACAAACCTCTCATTGGTTAACTGTTATACTTTTCTTATTTACTTATTAGACTCTAATAAACATTTTGAGACCAGTTAGAACGTTTTGCAATGTGAATTGCACATTTGGCACCATATTGTTCACAAGGCACTTTTTAGGACCTATATAACTAATGTATAGTGCAATTTTTTTAGTTAAGTTCTTTTAACGATAACAGACAAACCTCTCATTGGTTAACTGTTATACTTTTATTATTTACTTATTAGACTCTAATAAACATTTTGAGACCAGTTAGAACGTTTTGCAATGTGAATCGCACATTTGGCACCATATTGTTCACAAGGTACTTTTTACGACCTATGTAACTAATGTATAGTGCAAATTTTTTAGTTAAGTTCTTTTAACGATAACAGACAAACCACTCATTGGTTAACTGTTATACTTTTATTATTTACTTATTAGACTCTAATAAACATTTTGAGACCAGTTAGAACGTTTTGCAATGTGAATTGCACATTTGGCACCATATTGTTCACAAGGTACTTTTTAGGACCTATATAACTAATGTATAGTGCAAATTTTTTAGTTAAGTTCTTTTAACGATAGCAGACAAACCTTTCATTGGTTAACTGTTATACTTTTATTATTTACTTATTAGACTCTAATAAACATTTTGAGACCATTTAGAATGTTTTGCAATGTGAATTGCACATTTAGCACCATATTGTTCACAAGGTACTTTTTAGGACCTATATAACTAATGTATAGTGCAAATTTTTTAGTTAAGTTCTTTTAACGATAACAGACAAACCTTTCATTGGTTAACTGTTATACTTTTATTATTTACTTATTAGACTCTAATAAACATTTTGAGACTAGTTAGAACGTTTTGCAATGTGAATCGCACATTTGGCACCATATTGTTCACTAAGTACTTTTTAGGACCAATACATCTAATGTATAGTGCAATTTTTCTAGTTAAGTTCTTTTAACAATAACAGACAAACCTTTTATTGGTTAACTGTTATACTTTTATTATTTACTTATTACACTCTAATAAACATTTTGAGACTAGTTAGAAATTTTTGCAATGTGAATTAAACATTTTGCACCATTTAGTTCACAAGGCACTTTTTAGGATCTATATAACTAATGTATAGTTGCAAATGATTTAGTTAAGTTCTTTTAACGATAACCGACAAACCACTCATTGGTTAACTGTTATACTTTTATTATTTATTTAATAGACTCTAATAAACATTTTGAGAACCGTTAGAACTTTTTGCAATGCGAATTAAACATTTTGCACCATATTGTTCACAAGGTACTTTTTAGGATCTATATAACTAATGTATAGTTGCAAATGATTTAGTTAAGTTCTTTTAACGATAACCGACAAACCTTTTATTAGTTAACTGTTATACTTTTATTATTTACTTAATAGACTCTAATAAACATTTTGAGAACCGTTATAACTTTTTGCAATGTGAATTAAAAATTTTGCACCGTATAATTGACAAGGCACTTTTTAGGACCTATATAACTAATGTATAGTGCAAATGTTTTAGTTAAGTTTTCTTAACGATAACAGACAAACTTTTTATTGTTTAACTGTTATACTTTCATTATTTACTTATTAGACTCTATTAAACATTTTGAGACCAGTTAGGACATTTTGCAATGTGAATTATTTCTTTTGCACCATATAGTTCACAAGGCACTTTTTAGGACCTATATAACTATTGTAAAGTCCAAATGTTTTAGTTAAGTCCTGTTAACCATACAGACAAACCTTTTATTGGTTAACTGTTAAACTTTTAATATTTACTTATTAGACTCTATTAAACATTTTGAGACCCGTTATAACTTTTTGCAATGTGAATTATCTTGTTTGCACCATATAGTTCACAAGGCACTTTTTAGGAACAATATAACTAATGTATAGTGCAAATATTTTAGTTAAGTTCTTTTAACGATAACAGACAAACCTGTTATTGGTTAACTGTTATACTTTTATTATTTACTTATTAGACTCTAATAAACATTTTGAGACCCGTTAGAACGTTTTGCAATGGGAATTAAACATTTTGCACCATATAGTTCACAAGGCACTTTTTAGTACCAATATAACTAATGTATATTGCAAATTGTTTAGTTAAGTTCTGTTAACGATAACAGACAAACCTTTTATTGGTTAACTGTTATACTTTTGTTATTTACTTATTAGACTCTATTAAACATTTTGAGACCGGTCAGAAATTTTTGCAATGTTAATTATCTCTTTTGCACCATATAGTTCACAAGGCCCTTTTTAGGACCTATATAACTAATGTATACTGCAAATGTTTTAGTTAAGTTCTTTTAACGAGAACAGACCAACCTTTTATTGGTGAACTGTTATACTTTTATTATTTACTTATTAGACTCTAATAAACATTTTGAGACTCGTTAAAAAATTTTGCAATGTGAATTAAACATTTTGTATCATATAGTTCACAAGGCACTTTTTAGGACCAATACATCTTATGTATAGTGCAAATTTTCTAGTTAAGTTCTTTTAACGATAACAGACAAACCTTTTATTGGTTAACTGTTATACTTTTATTATTTACTTATTAGACTCTAATAAACATTTTGAGACTAGTTAGAACGTTTTGCAATGTGAATTGCACATTTGGCACCATATTGTTCTCAAGGTACTTTTTAGGGCCTTTATAACTAATGTATAGTGCAAATTTTTTAGTTAAGTTCTTTTAATGATAACAGACAAACCTTTCATTGGTTAACTGTTATACTTTTATTATTTACTTATTAGACTCTAATAAACATTTTGAGACCAGTTAGAATGTTTTGCAATGTGAATTGCACATTTGGCACCATATTGTTTACAAGGTACTTTTTAGGACCTATATAACTAATGTATAGTGCAAATTTTTTAGTTAAGTTCTTTTAACGATAACAGACAAACCTCTCATTGGTTAACTGTTATACTTTTATTATTTACTTATTAGACTCTAATAAACATTTTGAGACCAGTTAGAACGTTTTGCAATGTGAATTGCACATTTGGCACCATATTGTTCACAAGGTACTTTTTAGGACCTATGTAACTAATGTATAGTGCAAATTTTTTAGTTAAGTTCTTTTAACGATAACAGACAAACCTCTCATTGGTTAACTGTTATACTTTTCTTATTTACTTATTAGACTCTAATAAACATTTTGAGACCAGTTAGAACGTTTTGCAATGTGAATTGCACATTTGGCACCATATTGTTCACAAGGTACTTTTTAGGACCTATATAACTAATGTATAGTGCAATTTTTTTAGTTAAGTTCTTTTAACGATAACAGACAAACCTCTCATTGGTTAACTGTTAAACTTTTATTATTTACTTATTAGACTCTAATAAACATTTTGAGACCAGTTAGAACGTTTTGCAATGTGAATCGCACATTTGGCACCATATTGTTCACAAGGTACTTTTTACGACCTATGTAACTAATGTATAGTGCAAATTTTTTAGTTAAGTTCTTTTAACGATAACAGACAAACCACTCATTGGTTAACTGTTATACTTTTATTATTTACTTATTAGACTCTAATAAACATTTTGAGACCAGTTAGAACGTTTTGCAATGTGAATTGCACATTTGGCACCATATTGTTCACAAGGTACTTTTTAGGACCTATATAACTAATGTATAGTGCAAATTTTTTAGTTAAGTTCTTTTAACGATAGCAGACAAACCTTTCATTGGTTAACTGTTATACTTTTATTATTTACTTATTAGACTCTAATAAACATTTTGAGACCATTTAGAATGTTTTGCAATGTGAATTGCACATTTAGCACCATAATGTTCACAAGGTACTTTTTAGGACCTATATAACTAATGTATAGTGCAAATTTTTTAGTTAAGTTCTTTTAACGATAACAGACAAACCTTTCATTGGTTAACTGTTATACTTTTATTATTTACTTATTAGACTCTAATAAACATTTTGAGACTAGTTAGAACGTTTTGCAATGTGAATCGCACATTTGGCACCATATTGTTCACAAGGTACTTTTTAGGACCAATACATCTAATGTATAGTGCAATTTTTCTAGTTAAGTTCTTTTAACAATAACAGACAAATCTTTTATTGGTTAACTGTTATACTTTTATTATTTACTTATTACACTCTAATAAACATTTTGAGACTAGTTAGAAATTTTTGCAATGTGAATTAAACATTTTGCACCATTTAGTTCACAAGGCACTTTTTAGGATCTATATAACTAATGTATAGTTGCAAATGATTTAGTTAAGTTCTTTTAACGATAACCGACAAACCACTCATTGGTTAACTGTTATACTTTTATTATTTATTTAATAGACTCTAATAAACATTTTGAGAACCGTTAGAACTTTTTGCAATGCGAATTAAACATTTTGCACCATATTGTTCACAAGGTACTTTTTAGGATCTATATAACTAATGTATAGTTGCAAATGATTTAGTTAAGTTCTTTTAACGATAACCGACAAACCTTTTATTAGTTAACTGTTATACTTTTATTATTTACTTAATAGACTCTAATAAACATTTTGAGAACCGTTATAACTTTTTGCAATGTGAATTAAAAATTTTGCACCGTATAATTGACAAGGCACTTTTTAGGACCTATATAACTAATGTATAGTGCAAATGTTTTAGTTAAGTTTTCTTAACGATAACAGACAAACTTTTTATTGTTTAACTGTTATACTTTCATTATTTACTTATTAGACTCTATTAAACATTTTGAGACCAGTTAGGACATTTTGCAATGTGAATTATCTCTTTTGCACCATATAGTTCACAAGGCACTTTTTAGGACCTATATAACTATTGTAAAGTCCAAATGTTTTAGTTAAGTCCTGTTAACCATACAGACAAACCTTTTATTGGTTAACTGTTAAACTTTTAATATTTACTTATTAGACTCTATTAAACATTTTGAGACCCGTTATAACTTTTTGCAATGTGAATTATCTTGTTTGCACCATATAGTTCACAAGGCACTTTTTAGGAACAATATAACTAATGTATAGTGCAAATATTTTAGTTAAGTTCTTTTAACGATAACAGACAAACCTGTTATTGGTTAACTGTTATACTTTTATTATTTACTTATTAGACTCTAATAAACATTTTGAGACCCGTTAGAACGTTTTGCAATGGGAATTAAACATTTTGCACCATATAGTTCACAAGGCACTTTTTAGTACCAATATAACTAATGTATATTGCAAATTGTTTAGTTAAGTTCTGTTAACGATAACAGACAAACCTTTTATTGGTGAACTGTTATACTTTTATTATTTACTTATTAGACTCTAATAAACATTTTGAGACTCGTTAAAAAATTTTGCAATGTGAATTAAACATTTTGTATCATATAGTTCACAAGGCACTTTTTAGGACCAATACATCTTATGTATAGGGCAAAATTTCTAGTTAAGTTCTTTTAACGATAACAGACAAACCTTTTATTGGTTAACTGTTATACTTTTATTATTTACTTATTAGACTCTAATAAACATTTTGAGACTAGTTAGAACGTTTTGCAATGTGAATTGCACATGTGGCACCATATTGTTCACAAGGTACTTTTTAGGACCTATGTAACTAATGTATAGTGCAAATTTTTTAGTTAAGTTCTTTTAATGATAACAGACAAACCTCTCATTGGTTAACTGTTATACTTTTATTATTTACTTATTAGACTCTAATAAACATTTTGAGACCAGTTAGAACGTTTTGCAATGTGAATTGCACATTTGGCACCATATTGTTCACAAGGTACTTTTTAGGACCTATATAACTAATGTATAGTGCAAATTTTTTAGTTAAGTTGTTTTAACGATAACAGACAAACCTTTCATTGGTTAACTGTTATACTTTTATTATTTACTTATTAGACTCTAATAAACATTTTGAGACCAGTTAGAATGTTTTGCAATGTGAATTGCACATTTGGCACCATATTGTTCACAAGGTACTTTTTAGGACCTATATAACTAATGTATAGTGCAAATTTTTTAGTTAAGTTCTTTTAACGATAACAGACAAACCTCTCATTGGTTAACTGTTATACTTTTATTATTTACTTATTAGACTCTAATAAACATTTTGAGACCAGTTAGAACGTTTTGCAATGTGAATTGCACATTTGGCACCATATTGTTCACAAGGTACTTTTTAGGACCTATGTAACTAATGTATAGTGCAAATTTTTTAGTTAAGTTCTTTTAACGATAACAGACAAACCTCTCGTTGGTTAACTGTTATACTTTTATTATTTACTTATTAGACTCTAATAAACATTTTGAGACCAGTTAGAATGTTTTGCAATGTGAATTGCAAATTTGGCACCATATTGTTCACAAGGTACTTTTTAGGGCCTATATAACTAATGTATAGTGCAATTTTTTTAGTTAAGTTCTTTTAACGATAACAGACAAACCTCTTATTGGTTAACTGTTATACTTTTATTATTTACTTATTAGACTCTAATAAACATTTTGAGACCAGTTAGAACGTTTTGCAATGTGAATCGCACATTTGGCACCATATTGTTCACAAGGTACTTTTTACGACCTATGTAACTAATGTATAGTGCAAATTTTTTAGTTAAGTTCTTTTAGCGATAACAGACAAACCACTCATTGGTTAACTGTTATACTTTTATTATTTACTTATTAGACTCTAATAAACATTTTGAGACCAGTTAGAACGTTTTGCAATGTGAATTGCACATTTGGCACCATATTGTTCACAAGGTACTTTTTAGGACCTATATAACTAATGTATAGTGCAAATTTTTTAGTTAAGTTCTTTTAACGATAGCAGACAAACCTTTCATTGGTTAACTGTTATACTTTTATTATTTACTTATTAGACTCTAATAAACATTTTGAGACCATTTAGAATGTTTTGCAATGTGAATTGCACATTTAGCACCATATTGTTCACAAGGTACTTTTTAGGACCTATATAACTAATGTATAGTGCAAATTTTTTAGTTAAGTTCTTTTAACGATAACAGACAAACCTGTTATTGGTTAACTGTTATACTTTTATTATTTACTTATTAGACTCTAATAAACATTTTGAGACCCGTTAGAACGTTTTGCAATGGGAATTAAACATTTTGCACCATATAGTTCACAAGGCACTTTTTAGTACCAATATAACTAATGTATATTGCAAATTGTTTAGTTAAGTTCTGTTAACGATAACAGACAAACCTTTTATTGGTGAACTGTTATACTTTTATTATTTACTTATTAGACTCTAATAAACATTTTGAGACTCGTTAAAAAATTTTGCAATGTGAATTAAACATTTTGTATCATATAGTTCACAAGGCACTTTTTAGGACCAATACATCTTATGTATAGGGCAAAATTTCTAGTTAAGTTCTTTTAACGATAACAGACAAACCTTTTATTGGTTAACTGTTATACTTTTATTATTTACTTATTAGACTCTAATAAACATTTTGAGACTAGTTAGAACGTTTTGCAATGTGAATTGCACATGTGGCACCATATTGTTCACAAGGTACTTTTTAGGACCTATGTAACTAATGTATAGTGCAAATTTTTTAGTTAAGTTCTTTTAATGATAACAGACAAACCTCTCATTGGTTAACTGTTATACTTTTATTATTTACTTATTAGACTCTAATAAACATTTTGAGACCAGTTAGAACGTTTTGCAATGTGAATTGCACATTTGGCACCATATTGTTCACAAGGTACTTTTTAGGACCTATATAACTAATGTATAGTGCAAATTTTTTAGTTAAGTTGTTTTAACGATAACAGACAAACCTTTCATTGGTTAACTGTTATACTTTTATTATTTACTTATTAGACTCTAATAAACATTTTGAGACCAGTTAGAATGTTTTGCAATGTGAATTGCACATTTGGCACCATATTGTTCACAAGGTACTTTTTAGGACCTATATAACTAATGTATAGTGCAAATTTTTTAGTTAAGTTCTTTTAACGATAACAGACAAACCTCTCATTGGTTAACTGTTATACTTTTATTATTTACTTATTAGACTCTAATAAACATTTTGAGACCAGTTAGAACGTTTTGCAATGTGAATTGCACATTTGGCACCATATTGTTCACAAGGTACTTTTTAGGACCTATGTAACTAATGTATAGTGCAAATTTTTTAGTTAAGTTCTTTTAACGATAACAGACAAACCTCTCGTTGGTTAACTGTTATACTTTTATTATTTACTTATTAGACTCTAATAAACATTTTGAGACCAGTTAGAATGTTTTGCAATGTGAATTGCAAATTTGGCACCATATTGTTCACAAGGTACTTTTTAGGGCCTATATAACTAATGTATAGTGCAATTTTTTTAGTTAAGTTCTTTTAACGATAACAGACAAACCTCTTATTGGTTAACTGTTATACTTTTATTATTTACTTATTAGACTCTAATAAACATTTTGAGACCAGTTAGAACGTTTTGCAATGTGAATCGCACATTTGGCACCATATTGTTCACAAGGTACTTTTTACGACCTATGTAACTAATGTATAGTGCAAATTTTTTAGTTAAGTTCTTTTAGCGATAACAGACAAACCACTCATTGGTTAACTGTTATACTTTTATTATTTACTTATTAGACTCTAATAAACATTTTGAGACCAGTTAGAACGTTTTGCAATGTGAATTGCACATTTGGCACCATATTGTTCACAAGGTACTTTTTAGGACCTATATAACTAATGTATAGTGCAAATTTTTTAGTTAAGTTCTTTTAACGATAGCAGACAAACCTTTCATTGGTTAACTGTTATACTTTTATTATTTACTTATTAGACTCTAATAAACATTTTGAGACCATTTAGAATGTTTTGCAATGTGAATTGCACATTTAGCACCATATTGTTCACAAGGTACTTTTTAGGACCTATATAACTAATGTATAGTGCAAATTTTTTAGTTAAGTTCTTTTAACGATAACAGACAAACCTTTCATTGGTTAACTGTTATACTTTTATTATTTACTTATTAGACTCTAATAAACATTTTGAGACTAGTTAGAACGTTTTGCAATGTGAATCGCACATTTGGCACCATATTGTTCACTAAGTACTTTTTAGGACCAATACATCTAATGTATAGTGCAATTTTTCTAGTTAAGTTCTTTTAACAATAACAGACAAACCTTTTATTGGTTAACTGTTATACTTTTATTATTTACTTATTACACTCTAATAAACATTTTGAGACTAGTTAGAAATTTTTGCAATGTGAATTAAACATTTTGCACCATTTAGTTCACAAGGCACTTTTTAGGATCTATATAACTAATGTATAGTTGCAAATGATTTAGTTAAGTTCTTTTAACGATAACCGACAAACCACTCATTGGTTAACTGTTATACTTTTATTATTTATTTAATAGACTCTAATAAACATTTTGAGAACCGTTAGAACTTTTTGCAATGCGAATTAAACATTTTGCACCATATTGTTCACAAGGTACTTTTTAGGATCTATATAACTAATGTATAGTTGCAAATGATTTAGTTAAGTTCTTTTAACGATAACCGACAAACCTTTTATTAGTTAACTGTTATACTTTTATTATTTACTTAATAGACTCTAATAAACATTTTGAGAACCGTTATAACTTTTTGCAATGTGAATTAAAAATTTTGCACCGTATAATTGACAAGGCACTTTTTAGGACCTATATAACTAATGTATAGTGCAAATGTTTTAGTTAAGTTTTCTTAACGATAACAGACAAACTTTTTATTGTTTAACTGTTATACTTTCATTATTTACTTATTAGACTCTATTAAACATTTTGAGACCAGTTAGGACATTTTGCAATGTGAATTATTTCTTTTGCACCATATAGTTCACAAGGCACTTTTTAGGACCTATATAACTATTGTAAAGTCCAAATGTTTTAGTTAAGTCCTGTTAACCATACAGACAAACCTTTTATTGGTTAACTGTTAAACTTTTAATATTTACTTATTAGACTCTATTAAACATTTTGAGACCCGTTATAACTTTTTGCAATGTGAATTATCTTGTTTGCACCATATAGTTCACAAGGCACTTTTTAGGAACAATATAACTAATGTATAGTGCAAATATTTTAGTTAAGTTCTTTTAACGATAACAGACAAACCTGTTATTGGTTAACTGTTATACTTTTATTATTTACTTATTAGACTCTAATAAACATTTTGAGACCCGTTAGAACGTTTTGCAATGGGAATTAAACATTTTGCACCATATAGTTCACAAGGCACTTTTTAGTACCAATATAACTAATGTATATTGCAAATTGTTTAGTTAAGTTCTGTTAACGATAACAGACAAACCTTTTATTGGTGAACTGTTATACTTTTATTATTTACTTATTAGACTCTAATAAACATTTTGAGACTCGTTAAAAAATTTTGCAATGTGAATTAAACATTTTGTATCATATAGTTCACAAGGCACTTTTTAGGACCAATACATCTTATGTATAGGGCAAATTTTCTAGTTAAGTTCTTTTAACGATAACAGACAAACCTTTTATTGGTTAACTGTTATACTTTTATTATTTACTTATTAGACTCTAATAAACATTTTGAGACTAGTTAGAACGTTTTGCAATGTGAATTGCACATGTGGCACCATATTGTTCACAAGGTACTTTTTAGGACCTATGTAACTAATGTATAGTGCAAATTTTTTAGTTAAGTTCTTTTAATGATAACAGACAAACCTCTCATTGGTTAACTGTTATACTTTTATTATTTACTTATTAGACTCTAATAAACATTTTGAGACCAGTTAGAACGTTTTGCAATGTGAATTGCACATTTGGCACCATATTGTTCACAAGGTACTTTTTAGGACCTATATAACTAATGTATAGTGCAAATTTTTTAGTTAAGTTGTTTTAACGATAACAGACAAACCTTTCATTGGTTAACTGTTATACTTTTATTATTTACTTATTAGACTCTAATAAACATTTTGAGACCAGTTAGAATGTTTTGCAATGTGAATTGCACATTTGGCACCATATTGTTCACAAGGTACTTTTTAGGACCTATATAACTAATGTATAGTGCAAATTTTTTAGTTAAGTTCTTTTAACGATAACAGACAAACCTCTCATTGGTTAACTGTTATACTTTTATTATTTACTTATTAGACTCTAATAAACATTTTGAGACCAGTTAGAACGTTTTGCAATGTGAATTGCACATTTGGCACCATATTGTTCACAAGGTACTTTTTAGGACCTATGTAACTAATGTATAGTGCAAATTTTTTAGTTAAGTTCTTTTAACGATAACAGACAAACCTCTCGTTGGTTAACTGTTATACTTTTATTATTTACTTATTAGACTCTAATAAACATTTTGAGACCAGTTAGAATGTTTTGCAATGTGAATTGCAAATTTGGCACCATATTGTTCACAAGGTACTTTTTAGGGCCTATATAACTAATGTATAGTGCAATTTTTTTAGTTAAGTTCTTTTAACGATAACAGACAAACCTTTCATTGGTTAACTGTTATACTTTTATTATTTACTTATTAGACTCTAATAAACATTTTGAGACCAGTTAGAACGTTTTGCAATGTGAATCGCACATTTGGCACCATATTGTTCACAAGGTACTTTTTACGACCTATGTAACTAATGTATAGTGCAAATTTTTTAGTTAAGTTCTTTTAACGATAACAGACAAACCACTCATTGGTTAACTGTTATACTTTTATTATTTACTTATTAGACTCTAATAAACATTTTGAGACCAGTTAGAACGTTTTGCAATGTGAATTGCACATTTGGCACCATATTGTTCACAAGGTACTTTTTAGGACCTATATAACTAATGTATAGTGCAAATTTTTTAGTTAAGTTCTTTTAACGATAACAGACAAACCTTTCATTGGTTAACTGTTATACTTTTATTATTTACTTATTAGACTCTAATAAACATTTTGTGACCAGTTAGAATGTTTTGCAATGTAAATTGCACATTTGGCACCATATTGTTCACAAGGTACTTTTTAGGACCTATATAACTAATGTATAGTGCAAATTTTTTAGTTAAGTTCTTTTAACGATAACAGACAAACCTTTCATTGGTTAACTGTTATACTTTTATTATTTACTTATTAGACTCTAATAAACATTTTGTGACCAGTTAGAATGTTTTGCAATGTAAATTGCACATTTGGCACCATATTGTTCACAAGGTACTTTTTAGGACCTATATAACTAATGTATAGTGCAAATTTTTTAGTTAAGTTCTTTTAACAATAACAGACAAACCACTCATTCGTTAACTGTTATACTTTTATTATTTACTTATTAGACTCTAATAAACATTTTGAGACCAGTTAGAACGTTTTGCAATGTGAATTGCACAATTGCCACCATATTGTTCACAAGGTACTTTTTAGGACCTATATAACTAATGTATAGTGCAAATTTTTTAGTTAAGTTCTTTTAACGATCGCAGACAAACCTTTCATTGGTTAACTGTTATACTTTTATTATTTACTTATTAGACTCTAATAAACATTTTGAGACCAGTTAGAATGTTTGGCAATGTGAATTGCACATTTGGCACCATATTGTTCACAAGGTACTTTTTAGGACCTATATAACTAATGTATAGTGCAAATTTTTTAGTTAAGTTCTTTTAACGATAACAGACAAACCTCTCATTGGTTAACTGTTATACTTTTCTTTTTTACTTATTAGACTCTAATAAACATTTTGAGACCAGTTAGAATGTTTTGCAATGTGAATTGCACATTTGGCACCATATTGTTCACAAGGTACTTTTTAGGACCAATATAACTAATGTATAGTGCAAATTTTTTAGTTAAGTTCTTTTAACGATAACAGACAAACCTCTCATTGGTTAACTGTTATACTTTTATTATTTACTTATTAGACTCTAATAAACATTTTGAGACCAGTTAGAACGTTTTGCAATGTGAATTGCACATTTGGCACCATATTGTTCACAAGGTACTTTTTAGGACCTATATAACTAATGTATAGTGCAAATTTTTTAGTTAAGTTCTTTTAACGATAACAGACAAACCTCGTATTGGTTAACTGTTATACTTTTATTATTTACTTATTAGACTCTAATAAACATTTTGAGACCAGTTAGAATGTTTTGCAATGTGAATTGCACATTTGTCACCATATTGTTCACAAGGTACTTTTTAGGACCTATATAACTAATGTATAGTGCAAATTTTTTAGTTAAGTTCTTTTAACGATAACAGACAAACCTCTCATTGGTTAACTGTTATACTTTTCTTTTTTACTTATTAGACTCTAATAAACATTTTGAGACCAGTTAGAATGTTTTGCAATGTGAATTGCACATTTGGCACCATATTGTTCACAAGGTACTTTTTAGGACCTATATAACTAATGTATAGTGCAAATTTTTTAGTTAAGTTCTTTTAACGATAACAGACAAACCTCTCATTGGTTAACTGTTATACTTTTATTATTTACTTATTAGACTCTAATAAACATTTTGAGACCAGTTAGAACGTTTTGCAATGTGAATTGCACATTTGGCACCATATTGTTCACAAGGTACTTTTTAGGACCTATATAACTAATGTATAGTGCAAATTTTTTAGTTAAGTTCTTTTAACGATAACAGACAAACCTCGTATTGGTTAACTGTTATACTTTTATTATTTACTTTTTAGACTCTAATAAACATTTTGACACCAGTTAGAACGTTTTGCAATGTGAATTGCACATTTGGCACCATATTGTTCACAAGGTACTTTTTAGGACCTATGTAACTAATGTATAGTGCAAATTTTTTAGTTAAGTTCTTTTAACGATAACAGACAAACCTCTCATTGGTTAACTGTTATACTTTTATTATTTACTTATTAGACTCTAATAAACATTTTGAGACCAGTTAGAACGTTTTGCAATGTGAATTGCACATTTGGCACCATATTGTTCACAAGGTACTTTTTAGGACCTATATAACTAATGTATAGTGCAAATTTTTTAGTTAAGTTCTTTTAACGATAACAGACAAACCTCGTATTGGTTAACTGTTATACTTTTATTATTTACTTATTAGACTCTAATAAACATTTTGAGACCAGTTAGAACGTTTTGCAATGTGAATCGCACATTTGGCAGCATATTGTTCACAAGGTACTTTTTACGACCTATGTAACTAATGTATAGTGCAAATTTTTTAGTTAAGTTCTTTTAATGATAACAGACAAACCTTTCATTGGTTAACTGTTATACTTTTATTATTTACTTATTAGACTCTAATAAACATTTTGAGACCAGTTAGAACGTTTTGCAATGTGAATTGCACATTTGGCACCATATTGTTCACAAGGTACTTTTTAGGACCTATATAACTAATGTATAGTGCAAATTTTTTAGTTAAGTTGTTTTAACGATAACAGACAAACCTTTCATTGGTTAACTGTTATACTTTTATTATTTACTTATTAGACTCTAATAAACATTTTGAGACCAGTTAGAATGTTTTGCAATGTGAATTGCACATTTTGCACCATATAGTTCACAAGGCACTTTTTAGGACCAATATAACTAATGTATATTGCAAATTGTTTAGTTAAGTTCTGTTAACGATAACAGACAAACCTTTTATTGGTTAACTGTTATACTTATGTTATTTACTTATTAGACTCTATTAAACATTTTGAGACCGGTCAGAAATTTTTGCAATGTGAATTATCTCTTTTGCACCATATAGTTCACAAGGCACTTTTTAGGACCTATATAACTAATGTATACTGCAAATGTTTTAGTTAAGTTCTTTTAACGAGAACAGACCAACCTTTTATTGGTTAACTGTTATACTTTTATTATTTACTTATTAGACTCTAATAAACATTTTGAGACTCGTTAAAAATTTTTGCAATGTGAATTAAACATTTTGTATCATATAGTTCACAAGGCACTTTTTAGGACCAATACATCTAATGTATAGGGCAAATTTTCTAGTTAAGTTCTTTTAACGATAACAGACAAACCTTTTATTGGTTAACTGTTATACTTTTATTATTTACTTATTAGACTCTAATAAACATTTTGAGACTAGTTAGAACGTTTTGCAATGTGAATTGCACATGTGGCACCATATTGTTCACAAGGTACTTTTTAGGACCTATGTAACTAATGTATAGTGCAAATTTTTTAGTTAAGTTCTTTTAACGATAACAGACAAACCTCTCATTGGTTAACTGTTATACTTTTATTATTTACTTATTAGACTCTAATAAACATTTTGAGACCAGTTAAAACGTTTTGCAATGTGAATTGCACATTTGGCACCATATTGTTCACAAGGTACTTTTTAGGACCTATATAACTAATGTAAAGTGCAAATTTTTTAGTTAAGTTGTTTTAACGATAACAGACAAACCTTTCATTGGTTAACTGTTATACTTTTATTATTTACTTATTAGACTCTAATAAACATTTTGAGACCAGTTAGAATGTTTTGCAATGTGAATTGCACTTTTGGCACCATATTGTTCACAAGGTACTTTTTAGGTCCTATATAACTAATGTATAGTGCAAATTTTTTAGTTAAGTTCTTTTAACGATAACAGACAAACCTCTCATTGGTTAACTGTTATACTTTTCTTATTTACTTATTAGACTCTAATAAACATTTTGAGACCAGTTAGAACGTTTTGCAATGTGAATTGCAAATTTGGCACCATATTGTTCACAAGGTACTTTTTAGGACCTATATAACTAATGTATAGTGCAATTTTTTTAGTTAAGTTCTTTTAACGATAACAGACAAACCTCTCATTGGTTAACTGTTATACTTTTATTATTTACTTATTAGACTCTAATAAACATTTTGAGACCAGTTAGAACGTTTTGCAATGTGAATCGCACATTTGGCACCATATTGTTCACAAGGTACTTTTTACGACCTATATAACTAATGTATAGTGCAAATTTTTTAGTTAAGTTCTTTTAACGATAACAGACAAACCACTCATTTGTTAACTGTTATACTTTTATTATTTACTTATTAGACTCTAATAAACATTTTGAGACCAGTTAGAACGTTTTGCAATGTGAATTGCACATTTGGCACCATATTGTTCACAAGGTACTTTTTAGGACCTATATAACTAATGTATAGTGCAAATTTTTAGTTAAGTTCTTTTAACGATAACAGACAAACCTTTCATTGGTTAACTGTTATACTTTTATTATTTACTTATTAGACTCTAATAAACATTTTGTGACCAGTTAGAATGTTTTGCAATGTGAATTGCACATTTGGCACCATATTGTTCACAAGGTACTTTTTATGACCTATATAACTAATGTATAGTGCAAATTTTTTAGTTAAGTTCTTTTAACGATAACAGACAAACCTTTCTTGGTTAACTGTTATACTTTTATTATTTACTTATTAGACCCTAATAAACATTTTGAGACCAGTTAGAATGTTTTGCAATGTGAATTGCACATTTGGCACCATATTGTTCACAAGGTACTTTTTAGGACCTATATAACTAATGTATAGTGCAAATTTTTTAGTTAAGTTCTTTTAACGATAACAGACAAACCTCTCATTGGTTAACTGTTATACTTTTGTTATTTACTTATTAGACTCTAATAAACATTTTGAGACCAGTTAGAACGTTTTGCAATGTGAATTGCACATTTGGCACCATATTGTTCACAAGGTACTTTTTAAGACCTATGTAACTAATGTATAGTGCAAATTTTTAGTTAAGTTCTTTTAACGATAACAGACAAACCTCTTATTGGTTAACTGTTATACTTTTATTATTTACTTATTAGACTCTAATAAACATTTTGAGACCAGTTAGAATGTTTTGCAATGTGAATTGCACATTTGGCACCATATTGTTCACAAGGTACTTTTTAGGACCTATATAACTAATGTATAGTGCAAATTTTTTAGTTAAGTTCTTTTAACGATAACAGACAAACCTCTCATTGGTTAACTGTTATACTTTTTTTATTTACTTATTAGACTCTAATAAAAATTTTGAGACCAGTTAGAACGTTTTGCAATGTGAATTGCACATTTGGCACCATATTGTTCACAAGGTACTTTTTAGGACCTATGTAACTAATGTATAGTGCAAATTTTTTAGTTAAGTTCTTTTAACGATAACAGACAAACCTCTTATTGGTTAACTGTTATACTTTTATTATTTACTTATTAGACTCTAATAAACATTTTGTGACCAGTTAGAATGTTTTGCAATGTAAATTGCACATTTGGCACCATATTGTTCACAAGGTACTTTTTAGGACCTATATAACTAATGTATAGTGCAAATTTTTTAGTTAAGTTCTTTTAACGATCGCAGACAAACCTTTCATTGGTTAACTGTTATACTTTTATTATTTACTTATTAGACTCTAATAAACATTTTGAGACCAGTTAGAATGTTTTGCAATGTGAATTGCACATTTGGCACCATATTGTTCACAAGGTACTTTTTAGGACCTATATAACTAATGTATAGTGCAAATTTTTTAGTTAAGTTCTTTTAACGATAACAGACAAACCTCTCATTGGTTAACTGTTATACTTTTCTTTTTTACTTATTAGACTCTAATAAACATTTTGAGACCAGTTAGAATGTTTTGCAATGTGAATTGCACATTTGGCACCATATTGTTCACAAGGTACTTTTTAGGATCTATATAACTAATGTATAGTGCAATTTTTTTAGTTAAGTTCTTTTAACGATAACAGACAAACCTCTCATTGGTTAACTGTTATACTTTTATTATTTACTTATTAGACTCTAATAAACATTTTGAGACCAGTTAGAACGTTTTGCAATGTGAATTGCACATTTGGCACCATATTGTTCACAAGGTACTTTTTAGGACCTATATAACTAATGTATAGTGCAAATTTTTTAGTTAAGTTCTTTTAACGATAACAGACAAACCTCGTATTGGTTAACTGTTATACTTTTATTATTTACTTATTAGACTCTAATAAATATTTTGAGACCAGTTAGAATGTTTTGCAATGTGAATTGCACATTTGGCACCATATTGTTCACAAGGTACTTTTTAGGACCTATATAACTAATGTATAGTGCAAATTTTTTAGTTAAGTTCTTTTAACGATAACAGACAAACCTCTCATTGGTTAACTGTTATACTTTTCTTTTTTACTTATTAGACTCTAATAAACATTTTGAGACCAGTTAGAACGTTTTGCAATGTGAATTGCACATTTGGCACCATATTGTTCACAAGGTACTTTTTAGGACCTATATAACTAATGTATAGTGCAAATTTTTTAGTTAAGTTCTTTTAACGATAACAGACAAACCTCTCATTGGTTAACTGTTATACTTTTATTATTTACTTATTAGACTCTAATAAACATTTTGAGACCAGTTAGAACGTTTTGCAATGTGAATTGCACATTTGGCACCATATTGTTCACAAGGTACTTTTTAGGACCTATATAACTAATGTATAGTGCAAATTTTTTAGTTAAGTTCTTTTAACGATAACAGACAAACCTCGTATTGGTTAACTGTTATACTTTTATTATTTACTTATTAGACTCTAATAAACATTTTGAGACCAGTTAGAACGTTTTGCAATGTGAATTGCACATTTGGCACCATATTGTTCACAAGGTACTTTTTACGACCTATATAACTAATGTATAGTGCAAATTTTTTAGTTAAGTTCTTTTAACGATAACAGACAAACCTCTCATTGGTTAACTGTTATACTTTTATTATTTACTTATTAGACTCTAATAAACATTTTGAGACCAGTTAGAACGTTTTGCAATGTGAATTGCACATTTGGCACCATATTGTTCACAAGGTACTTTTTAGGACCTATATAACTAATGTATAGTGCAAATTTTTTAGTTAAGTTCTTTTAACGATAACAGACAAACCTCGTATTGGTTAACTGTTATACTTTTATTATTTACTTATTAGACTCTAATAAACATTTTGAGACCAGTTAGAACGTTTTGCAATGTGAATCGCACATTTGGCACCATATTGTTCACAAGGTACTTTTTACGACCTATGTAACTAATGTATAGTGCAAATTTTTTAGTTAAGTTCTTTTAATGATAACAGACAAACCTTTCATTGGTTAACTGTTATACTTTTATTATTTACTTATTAGACTCTAATAAACATTTTGAGACCAGTTAGAACGTTTTGCAATGTGAATTGCACATTTGGCACCATATTGTTCACAAGGTACTTTTTAGGACCTATATAACTAATGTATAGTGCAAATTTTTTAGTTAAGTTGTTTTAACGATAACAGACAAACCTTTCATTGGTTAACTGTTATACTTTTATTATTTACTTATTAGACTCTAATAAACATTTTGAGACCAGTTAGAATGTTTTGCAATGTGAATTGCACATTTGGCACCATATTGTTCACAAGGTACTTTTTAGGACCTATATAACTAATGTATAGTGCAAATTTTTTAGTTAAGTTCTTTTAACGATAACAGACAAACCTCTCATTGGTTAACTGTTATACTTTTCTTATTTACTTATTAGACTCTAATAAACATTTTGAGACCAGTTAGAACGTTTTGCAATGTGAATTGCACATTTGGCACCATATTGTTCACAAGGTACTTTTTAGGACCTTTGTAACTAATGTATAGTGCAAATTTTTTAGTTAAGTTCTTTTAACGATAACAGACAAACCTCTTATTGGTTAACTGTTATACTTTTATTATTTACTTATTAGACTCTAATAAACATTTTGAGACCAGTTAGAACGTTTTGCAATGTGAATTGCAAATTTGGCACCATATTGTTCACAAGGTACTTTTTAGGACCTATATAACTAATGTATAGTGCAATTTTTTTAGTTAAGTTCTTTTAACGATAACAGACAAACCTTTCATTGGTTAACTGTTATACTTTTCTTATTTACTTATTAGACTCTAATAAACATTTTGAGACCAGTTAGAACGTTTTGCAATGTGAATCGCACATTTGGCACCATATTGTTCACAAGGTACTTTTTACGACCTATGTAACTAATGTATAGTGCAAATTTTTTAGTTAAGTTCTTTTAACGATAACAGACAAACCACTCATTGGTTAACTGTTATACTTTTATTATTTACTTATTAGACTCTAATAAACATTTTGAGACCAGTTAGAACGTTTTGCAATGTGAATTGCACATTTGGCACCATATTGTTCACAAGGTACTTTTTAGGACCTATATAACTAATGTATAGTGCAAATTTTTTAGTTAAGTTCTTTTAACGATAACAGACAAACCTTTCATTGGTTAACTGTTATACTTTTATTATTTACTTATTAGACTCTAATAAACATTTTGTGACCAGTTAGAATGTTTTGCAATGTGAATTGCACATTTGGCACCATATTGTTCACAAGGTACTTTTTAGTACCTATATAACTAATGTATAGTGCAAATTTTTTAGTTAAGTTCTTTTAACGATAACAGACAAACCTCTCATTGGTTAACTGTTATACTTTTCTTATTTACTTATTAGACTCTAATAAACATTTTGAGACCAGTTAGAATGTTTTGCAATGTGAATTGCATATTTGGCACCATAATGTTCACAAGGTACTTTTTAGGACCTATATAACTAATGTATAGTGCAAATTTTTTAGTTAAGTTCTTTTAACGATAACAGACAAACCTCTTATTGGTTAACTGTTATACTTTTATTATTTACTTATTAGACTCTAATAAACATTTTGAGACCAGTTAGAACGTTTTGCAATGTGAATTGCACATTTGGCACCATATTGTTCACAAGGTACTTTTTAGGACCTATGTAACTAATGTATAGTGCAAATTTTTTAGTTAAGTTCTTTTAACGATAACAGACAAACCTCTTATTGGTTAACTGTTATACTTTTATTATTTACTTATTAGACTCTAATAAACATTTTGTGACCAGTTAGAATGTTTTGCAATGTAAATTGCACATTTGGCACCATATTGTTCACAAGGTACTTTTTAGGACCTATATAACTAATGTATAGTGCAAATTTTTTAGTTAAGTTCTTTTAACGATCGCAGACAAACCTTTCATTGGTTAACTGTTATACTTTTATTATTTACTTATTAGACTCTAATAAACATTTTGAGACCAGTTAGAATGTTTTGCAATGTGAATTGCACATTTGGCACCATATTGTTCACAAGGTACTTTTTAGGACCTATATAACTAATGTATAGTGCAAATTTTTTAGTTAAGTTCTTTTAACGATAACAGACAAACCTCTCATTGGTTAACTGTTATACTTTTCTTTTTTACTTATTAGACTCTAATAAACATTTTGAGACCAGTTAGAATGTTTTGCAATGTGAATTGCACATTTGGCACCATATTGTTCACAAGGTACTTTTTAGGATCTATATAACTAATGTATAGTGCAATTTTTTTAGTTAAGTTCTTTTAACGATAACAGACAAACCTCTCATTGGTTAACTGTTATACTTTTATTATTTACTTATTAGACTCTAATAAACATTTTGAGACCAGTTAGAACGTTTTGCAATGTGAATTGCACATTTGGCACCATATTGTTCACAAGGTACTTTTTAGGACCTATATAACTAATGTATAGTGCAAATTTTTTAGTTAAGTTCTTTTAACGATAACAGACAAACCTCGTATTGGTTAACTGTTATACTTTTATTATTTACTTATTAGACTCTAATAAATATTTTGAGACCAGTTAGAATGTTTTGCAATGTGAATTGCACATTTGGCACCATATTGTTCACAAGGTACTTTTTAGGACCTATATAACTAATGTATAGTGCAAATTTTTTAGTTAAGTTCTTTTAACGATAACAGACAAACCTCTCATTGGTTAACTGTTATACTTTTCTTTTTTACTTATTAGACTCTAATAAACATTTTGAGACCAGTTAGAACGTTTTGCAATGTGAATTGCACATTTGGCACCATATTGTTCACAAGGTACTTTTTAGGACCTATATAACTAATGTATAGTGCAAATTTTTTAGTTAAGTTCTTTTAACGATAACAGACAAACCTCTCATTGGTTAACTGTTATACTTTTATTATTTACTTATTAGACTCTAATAAACATTTTGAGACCAGTTAGAACGTTTTGCAATGTGAATTGCACATTTGGCACCATATTGTTCACAAGGTACTTTTTAGGACCTATATAACTAATGTATAGTGCAAATTTTTTAGTTAAGTTCTTTTAACGATAACAGACAAACCTCGTATTGGTTAACTGTTATACTTTTATTATTTACTTATTAGACTCTAATAAACATTTTGAGACCAGTTAGAACGTTTTGCAATGTGAATTGCACATTTGGCACCATATTGTTCACAAGGTACTTTTTACGACCTATATAACTAATGTATAGTGCAAATTTTTTAGTTAAGTTCTTTTAACGATAACAGACAAACCTCTCATTGGTTAACTGTTATACTTTTATTATTTACTTATTAGACTCTAATAAACATTTTGAGACCAGTTAGAACGTTTTGCAATGTGAATTGCACATTTGGCACCATATTGTTCACAAGGTACTTTTTAGGACCTATATAACTAATGTATAGTGCAAATTTTTTAGTTAAGTTCTTTTAACGATAACAGACAAACCTCGTATTGGTTAACTGTTATACTTTTATTATTTACTTATTAGACTCTAATAAACATTTTGAGACCAGTTAGAACGTTTTGCAATGTGAATCGCACATTTGGCACCATATTGTTCACAAGGTACTTTTTACGACCTATGTAACTAATGTATAGTGCAAATTTTTTAGTTAAGTTCTTTTAATGATAACAGACAAACCTTTCATTGGTTAACTGTTATACTTTTATTATTTACTTATTAGACTCTAATAAACATTTTGAGACCAGTTAGAACGTTTTGCAATGTGAATTGCACATTTGGCACCATATTGTTCACAAGGTACTTTTTAGGACCTATATAACTAATGTATAGTGCAAATTTTTTAGTTAAGTTGTTTTAACGATAACAGACAAACCTTTCATTGGTTAACTGTTATACTTTTATTATTTACTTATTAGACTCTAATAAACATTTTGAGACCAGTTAGAATGTTTTGCAATGTGAATTGCACATTTGGCACCATATTGTTCACAAGGTACTTTTTAGGACCTATATAACTAATGTATAGTGCAAATTTTTTAGTTAAGTTCTTTTAACGATAACAGACAAACCTCTCATTGGTTAACTGTTATACTTTTCTTATTTACTTATTAGACTCTAATAAACATTTTGAGACCAGTTAGAACGTTTTGCAATGTGAATTGCACATTTGGCACCATATTGTTCACAAGGTACTTTTTAGGACCTTTGTAACTAATGTATAGTGCAAATTTTTTAGTTAAGTTCTTTTAACGATAACAGACAAACCTCTTATTGGTTAACTGTTATACTTTTATTATTTACTTATTAGACTCTAATAAACATTTTGAGACCAGTTAGAACGTTTTGCAATGTGAATTGCAAATTTGGCACCATATTGTTCACAAGGTACTTTTTAGGACCTATATAACTAATGTATAGTGCAATTTTTTTAGTTAAGTTCTTTTAACGATAACAGACAAACCTTTCATTGGTTAACTGTTATACTTTTCTTATTTACTTATTAGACTCTAATAAACATTTTGAGACCAGTTAGAACGTTTTGCAATGTGAATCGCACATTTGGCACCATATTGTTCACAAGGTACTTTTTACGACCTATGTAACTAATGTATAGTGCAAATTTTTTAGTTAAGTTCTTTTAACGATAACAGACAAACCACTCATTGGTTAACTGTTATACTTTTATTATTTACTTATTAGACTCTAATAAACATTTTGAGACCAGTTAGAACGTTTTGCAATGTGAATTGCACATTTGGCACCATATTGTTCACAAGGTACTTTTTAGGACCTATATAACTAATGTATAGTGCAAATTTTTTAGTTAAGTTCTTTTAACGATAACAGACAAACCTTTCATTGGTTAACTGTTATACTTTTATTATTTACTTATTAGACTCTAATAAACATTTTGTGACCAGTTAGAATGTTTTGCAATGTGAATTGCACATTTGGCACCATATTGTTCACAAGGTACTTTTTAGTACCTATATAACTAATGTATAGTGCAAATTTTTTAGTTAAGTTCTTTTAACGATAACAGACAAACCTCTCATTGGTTAACTGTTATACTTTTCTTATTTACTTATTAGACTCTAATAAACATTTTGAGACCAGTTAGAATGTTTTGCAATGTGAATTGCATATTTGGCACCATAATGTTCACAAGGTACTTTTTAGGACCTATATAACTAATGTATAGTGCAAATTTTTTAGTTAAGTTCTTTTAACGATAACAGACAAACCTCTTATTGGTTAACTGTTATACTTTTATTATTTACTTATTAGACTCTAATAAACATTTTGAGACCAGTTAGAACGTTTTGCAATGTGAATTAAACATTTTGCACCATTTAGTTCACAAGGCACTTTTTAGGATCTATATAACTAATGTATAGTTGCAAATGATTTAGTTAAGTTCTTTTAACGATAACCGACAAACCACTCATTGGTTAACTGTTATACTTTTATTATTTATTTAATAGACTCTAATAAACATTTTGAGAACCGTTAGAACTTTTTGCAATGTGAATTAAACATTTTGCACCATATTGTTCACAAGGTACTTTTTAGGATCTATATAACTAATGTATAGTTGCAAATGATTTAGTTAAGTTCTTTTAACGATAACCGACAAACCTTTTATTAGTTAACTGTTATACTTTTATTATTTACTTAATAGACTCTAATAAACATTTTGAGAACCGTTATAACTTTTTGCAATGTGAATTAAAAATTTTGCACCGTATAATTGACAAGGCACTTTTTAGGACCTATATAACTAATGTATAGTGCAAATCTTTTAGTTAAGTATTCTTAACGATAACAGACAAACTTTTTATTGTTTAACTGTTATACTTTCATTATTTACTTATTAGACTCTATTAAACATTTTGAGACCAGTTAGGACATTTTTCAATGTGAATTATCTCTTTTGCACCATATAGTTCACAAGGTACTTTTTAGGACCTATATAACTATTGTAAAGTCCAAATGTTTTAGTTAAGTTCTGTTAACCATACAGACAAACCTTTTATTGGGTAACTGTTATACTTTTAATATATACTTATTAGACTCTATTAAACATTTTGAGACCCGTTATAACTTTTTGCAATGTGAATTATCTTTTTTGCACCATATAGTTCACAAGGCACTTTTTAGGAACAATATAACTAATGTATAGTGCAAATATTTTAGTTAAGTTCTTTTAACGATAACAGACAAACCTGTTATTGGTTAACTGTTATACTTTTCTTATTTACTTATTAGACTCTAATAAACATTTTGAGACCAGTTAGAACTTTTTGCAATGGGAATTAAACATTTTGCACCATATAGTTCACAAGGCACTTTTTAGAACCAATATAACTAATGTATATTGCAAATTGTTTAGTTAAGTTCTGTTAACGATAACAGACAAACCTTTTATTGGTTAACTGTTATACTTTTGTTATTTACTTATTAGACTCTATTAAACATTTTGAGACCGGTCAGAAATTTTTGCAATGTGAATTATCTCTTTTGCACCATATAGTTCACAAGGCACTTTTTAGGACCTATATAACTAATGTATACTGCAAATGTTTTAGTTAAGTTCTTTTAACGAGAACAGACCAACCTTTTATTGGTTAACTGTTATACTTTTATTATTTACTTATTAGACTCTAATAAACATTTTGAGACCAGTTAGAAAGTTTTGCAATGTGAATTGCACATTTGGCACCATATTGTTCACAAGGTACTTTTTAGGACCTATATAACTAATGTATAGTGCAAATTTTTTAGTTAAGTTCTTTTAACGATAACAGACAAACCTCTCATTGGTTAACTGTTATACTTTTCTTATTTACTTATTAGACTCTAATAAACATTTTGAGACCAGTTAGAACGTTTTGCAATGTGAATTGCAAATTTGGCACCATATTGTTCACAAGGTACTTTTTAGGACCTATATAACTAATGTATAGTGCAATTTTTTTAGTTAAGTTCTTTTAACGATAACAGACAAACCTCTCATTGGTTAACTGTTATACTTTTATTATTTACTTATTAGACTCTAATAAACATTTTGAGACCAGTTAGAACGTTTTGCAATGTGAATCGCACATTTGGCACCATATTGTTCACAAGGTACTTTTTACGACCTATATAACTAATGTATAGTGCAAATTTTTTAGTTAAGTTCTTTTAACGATAACAGACAAACCACTCATTTGTTAACTGTTATACTTTTATTATTTACTTATTAGACTCTAATAAACATTTTGAGACCAGTTAGAACGTTTTGCAATGTGAATTGCACATTTGGCACCATATTGTTCACAAGGTACTTTTTAGGACCTATATAACTAATGTATAGTGCAAATTTTTAGTTAAGTTCTTTTAACGATAACAGACAAACCTTTCATTGGTTAACTGTTATACTTTTATTATTTACTTATTAGACTCTAATAAACATTTTGTGACCAGTTAGAATGTTTTGCAATGTGAATTGCACATTTGGCACCATATTGTTCACAAGGTACTTTTTATGACCTATATAACTAATGTATAGTGCAAATTTTTTAGTTAAGTTCTTTTAACGATAACAGACAAACCTTTCATTGGTTAACTGTTATACTTTTATTATTTACTTATTAGACCCTAATAAACATTTTGAGACCAGTTAGAATGATTTGCAATGTGAATTGCACATTTGGCACCATATTGTTCACAAGGTACTTTTTAGGACCTATATAACTAATGTATAGTGCAAATTTTTTAGTTAAGTTCTTTTAACGATAACAGACAAACCTCTCATTGGTTAACTGTTATACTTTTCTTATTTACTTATTAGACTCTAATAAACATTTTGAGACCAGTTAGAACGTTTTGCAATGTGAATTACACATTTGGCACCATATTGTTCACAAGGTACTTTTTAAGACCTATGTAACTAATGTATAGTGCAAATTTTTTAGTTAAGTTCTTTTAACGATAACAGACAAACCTCTTATTGGTTAACTGTTATACTTTTATTATTTACTTATTAGACTCTAATAAACATTTTGAGACCAGTTAGAACGTTTTGCAATGTGAATTGCACATTTGGCACCATATTGTTCACAAGGTACTTTTTAGGACCTATATAACTAATGTATAGTGCAAATTTTTAGTTAAGTTCTTTTAACGATAACAGACAAACCTTTCATTGGTTAACTGTTATACTTTTATTATTTACTTATTAGACTCTAATAAACATTTTGTGACCAGTTAGAATGTTTTGCAATGTGAATTGCACATTTGGCACCATATTGTTCACAAGGTACTTTTTATGACCTATATAACTAATGTATAGTGCAAATTTTTTAGTTAAGTTCTTTTAACGATAACAGACAAACCTTTCATTGGTTAACTGTTATACTTTTATTATTTACTTATTAGACCCTAATAAACATTTTGAGACCAGTTAGAATGATTTGCAATGTGAATTGCACATTTGGCACCATATTGTTCACAAGGTACTTTTTAGGACCTATATAACTAATGTATAGTGCAAATTTTTTAGTTAAGTTCTTTTAACGATAACAGACAAACCTCTCATTGGTTAACTGTTATACTTTTCTTATTTACTTATTAGACTCTAATAAACATTTTGAGACCAGTTAGAACGTTTTGCAATGTGAATTACACATTTGGCACCATATTGTTCACAAGGTACTTTTTAAGACCTATGTAACTAATGTATAGTGCAAATTTTTTAGTTAAGTTCTTTTAACGATAACAGACAAACCTCTTATTGGTTAACTGTTATACTTTTATTATTTACTTATTAGACTCTAATAAACATTTTGAGACCAGTTAGAATGTTTTGCAATGTGAATTGCACATTTGGCACCATATTGTTCACAAGGTACTTTTTAGGACCTATATAACTAATGTATAGTGCAAATTTTTTAGTTAAGTTCTTTTAACGATAACAGACAAACCTCTCATTGGTTAACTGTTATACTTTTTTTATTTACTTATTAGACTCTAATAAAAATTTTGAGACCAGTTAGAACGTTTTGCAATGTGAATTGCACATTTGGCACCATATTGTTCACAAGGTACTTTTTAGGACCTATGTAACTAATGTATAGTGCAAATTTTTTAGTTAAGTTCTTTTAACGATAACAGACAAACCTCTTATTGGTTAACTGTTATACTTTTATTATTTACTTATTAGACTCTAATAAACATTTTGAGACCAGTTAGAACGTTTTGCAATGTGAATTGCAAATTTGGCACCATATTGTTCACAAGGTACTTTTTACGACCTATATAACTAATGTATAGTGCAATTTTTTTAGTTAAGTTCTTTTAACGATAACAGACAAACCTTTCATTGGTTAACTGTTATACTTTTATTATTTACTTATTAGACTCTAATAAACATTTTGAGACCAGTTAGAACGTTTTGCAATGTGAATCGCACATTTGGCACCATATTGTTCACAAGGTACTTTTTACGACCTATGTAACTAATGTATAGTGCAAATTTTTTAGTTAAGTTCTTTTAACGATAACAGACAAACCTCTCGTTGGTTAACTGTTATACTTTTATTATTTACTTATTAGACTCTAATAAACATTTTGAGACCAGTTAGAACGTTTTGTAATGTGAATTGCACATTTGGCACCATATTGTTCACAAGGTACTTTTTAGGACCTATATAACTAATGTATAGTGCAAATTTTTTAGTTAAGTTGTTTTAACGATAACAGACAAACCTTTCATTGGTTAACTGTTATACTTTTATTATTTACTTATTAGACCCTAATAAACATTTTGAGACTAGTTAGAACGTTTTGCAATGTGAATCGCACATTTGGCACCATATTGTTCACAAGGTACTTTTTAGGACCAATACATCTAATGTATAGTGCAATTTTTCTAGTTAAGTTCTTTTAACAATAACAGACAAACCTTTTATTGGTTAACTGTTATACTTTTATTATTTACTTATTAGACTCTAATAAACATTTTGAGACTAGTTAGAAATTTTTGCAATGTGAATTAAACATTTTGCACCATTTAGTTCACAAGGCACTTTTTAGGATCTATATAACTAATGTATAGTTGCAAATGATTTAGTTAAGTTCTTTTAACGATAACCGACAAACCACTCATTGGTTAACTGTTATACTTTTATTATTTATTTAATAGACTCTAATAAACATTTTGAGAACCGTTAGAACTTTTTGCAATGCGAATTAAACATTTTGCACCATATTGTTCACAAGGTACTTTTTAGGATCTATATAACTAATGTATAGTTGCAAATGATTTAGTTAAGTTCTTTTAACGATAACCGACAAACCTTTTATTAGTTAACTGTTATACTTTTATTAT
This sequence comes from Clavelina lepadiformis, assembly GCF_947623445.1. Classification (NCBI taxonomy): domain Eukaryota; kingdom Metazoa; phylum Chordata; class Ascidiacea; order Aplousobranchia; family Clavelinidae; genus Clavelina; species Clavelina lepadiformis. The sequence goes on from NC_135246.1 coordinate 5,021,402, forward strand.
TTACTTAATAGACTCTAATAAACATTTTGAGAACCGTTATAACTTTTTGCAATGTGAATTAAAAATTTTGCACCGTATAATTGACAAGGCACTTTTTAGGACCTATATAACTAATGTATAGTGCAAATGTTTTAGTTAAGTTTTCTTAACGATAACAGACAAACTTTTTATTGTTTAACTGTTATACTTTCATTATTTACTTATTAGACTCTATTAAACATTTTGAGACCAGTTAGGACATTTTGCAATGTGAATTATCTCTTTTGCACCATATAGTTCACAAGGCACTTTTTAGGACCTATATAACTATTGTAAAGTCCAAATGTTTTAGTTAAGTCCTGTTAACCATACAGACAAACCTTTTATTGGTTAACTGTTAAACTTTTAATATTTACTTATTAGACTCTATTAAACATTTTGAGACCCGTTATAACTTTTTGCAATGTGAATTATCTTGTTTGCACCATATAGTTCACAAGGCACTTTTTAGGAACAATATAACTAATGTATAGTGCAAATATTTTAGTTAAGTTCTTTTAACGATAACAGACAAACCTGTTATTGGTTAACTGTTATACTTTTCTTATTTACTTATTAGACTCTAATAAACATTTTGAGACCCGTTAGAACTTTTTGCAATGCGAATTAAACATTTTGCACCATATAGTTCACAAGGCACTTTTTAGTACCAATATAACTAATGTATATTGCAAATTGTTTAGTTAAGTTCTGTTAACGATAACAGACAAACCTTTTATTGGTTAACTGTTATACTTTTGTTATTTACTTATTAGACTCTATTAAACATTTTGAGACCGGTCAGAAATTTTTGCAATGTGAATTATCTCTTTTGCACCATATAGTTCACAAGGCCCTTTTTAGGACCTATATAACTAATGTATACTGCAAATGTTTTAGTTAAGTTCTTTTAACGAGAACAGACCAACCTTTTATTGGTTAACTGTTATACTTTTATTATTTACTTATTAGACTCTAATAAACATTTTGAGACTCGTTAAAAATTTTTGCAATGTGAATTAAACATTTTGTATCATATAGTTCACAAGGCACTTTTTAGGACCAATACATCTTATGTATAGTGCAAATTTTCTAGTTAAGTTCTTTTAACGATAACAGACAAACCTTTTATTGGTTAACTGTTATACTTTTATTATTTACTTATTAGACTCTAATAAACATTTTGAGACTAGTTAGAACGTTTTGCAATGTGAATTGCACATGTGGCACCATATTGTTCACAAGGTACTTTTTAGGACCTATGTAACTAATGTATAGTGCAAATTTTTTAGTTAAGTTCTTTTAATGATAACAGACAAACCTCTCATTGGTTAACTGTTATACTTTTATTATTTACTTATTAGACTCTAATAAACATTTTGAGACCAGTTAGAACGTTTTGCAATGTGAATTGCACATTTGGCACCATATTGTTCACAAGGTACTTTTTAGGACCTATATAACTAATGTATAGTGCAAATTTTTTAGTTAAGTTGTTTTAACGATAACAGACAAACCTTTCATTGGTTAACTGTTATACTTTTATTATTTACTTATTAGACTCTAATAAACATTTTGAGACCAGTTAGAATGTTTTGCAATGTGAATTGCACATTTGGCACCATATTGTTCACAAGGTACTTTTTAGGACCTATATAACTAATGTATAGTGCAAATTTTTTAGTTAAGTTCTTTTAACGATAACAGACAAACCTCTCATTGGTTAACTGTTATACTTTTCTTATTTACTTATTAGACTCTAATAAACATTTTGAGACCAGTTAGAACGTTTTGCAATGTGAATTGCACATTTGGCACCATATTGTTCACAAGGTACTTTTTACGACCTATGTAACTAATGTATAGTGCAAATTTTTTAGTTAAGTTCTTTTAACGATAACAGACAAACCTCTCGTTGGTTAACTGTTATACTTTTATTATTTACTTATTAGACTCTAATAAACATTTTGAGACCAGTTAGAATGTTTTGCAATGTGAATTGCAAATTTGGCACCATATTGTTCACAAGGTACTTTTTAGGGCCTATATAACTAATGTATAGTGCAATTTTTTTAGTTAAGTTCTTTTAACGATAACAGACAAACCTTTCATTGGTTAACTGTTATACTTTTATTATTTACTTATTAGACTCTAATAAACATTTTGAGACCAGTTAGAACGTTTTGCAATGTGAATCGCACATTTGGCACCATATTGTTCACAAGGTACTTTTTACGACCTATGTAACTAATGTATAGTGCAAATTTTTTAGTTAAGTTCTTTTAACGATAACAGACAAACCACTCATTGGTTAACTGTTATACTTTTATTATTTACTTATTAGACTCTAATAAACATTTTGAGACCAGTTAGAACGTTTTGCAATGTGAATTGCACATTTGGCACCATATTGTTCACAAGGTACTTTTTAGGACCTATATAACTAATGTATAGTGCAAATTTTTTAGTTAAGTTCTTTTAACGATAACAGACAAACCTTTCATTGGTTAACTGTTATACTTTTATTATTTACTTATTAGACTCTAATAAACATTTTGTGACCAGTTAGAATGTTTTGCAATGTAAATTGCACATTTGGCACCATATTGTTCACAAGGTACTTTTTAGGACCTATATAACTAATGTATAGTGCAAATTTTTTAGTTAAGTTCTTTTAACGATAACAGACAAACCTTTCATTGGTTAACTGTTATACTTTTATTATTTACTTATTAGACTCTAATAAACATTTTGTGACCAGTTAGAATGTTTTGCAATGTAAATTGCACATTTGGCACCATATTGTTCACAAGGTACTTTTTAGGACCTATATAACTAATGTATAGTGCAAATTTTTTAGTTAAGTTCTTTTAACGATAACAGACAAACCACTCATTGGTTAACTGTTATACTTTTATTATTTACTTATTAGACTCTAATAAACATTTTGAGACCAGTTAGAACGTTTTGCAATGTGAATT